>NC_079408.1:4445657-4469992 GCF_029220125.1 Pseudoliparis swirei
TAATTGGTCTTGGAAAACTGGGATGTCAATACAACATAATACATAATAATACTTTATTTCAATTTATACTACAAATATAAATGTATTGAAGAAATCAAACTGCGCTGCTCTCTCAGTCACAGCCGAGCGGTGACAGCTGACGTCTGACAGCTGGTCACCGTCTCACCTGAAAGGGGCGGGGCTTGTGAGCCGTGCAGAATCCGGTCCCCTCCACGCCGCTGCACACGGCCCTACAGCCTTCTGGAAATGTCAAGGCCCGAACTGCGAATGTCATAAAAGTGCACGGCAAAGACATTTTAGCATATATTTATGTGTGTGTGTGTGTGTGTGTGTGGCCTTTCTGCACTGTGTTCTTGCAAGTGTGTGTGTGTGTGTGTGTGAAAGTACACGCCTTCTGCCCTCTCTGGTTGCTTGGACACGAGCATTGAGAGACTGGCCGATGTTTCACAACGAGTGCCAACCCACCACTTTACCAAGAGAGAGAGAGATGTGTGTGTGTGTGTGTGTGTGTGTGTGAGGTTCTTTACGATACTGTTTACCTGTGCATCTAAATCTTTATACTGCGCATCTGTTATTACGTGCATCTTATTCTGTGATTTCGTTGGTGTGTCGGTGTGTGTCGGTGTGTGTGTTGGTGTGTGTGTGTCCGTGTGTGTGGAGGACAGGGTGCTGGTTGTGTGTGGAGACGCTTAGCAACATTTCTGCCAGCATACGGACCGTGGGTGTGGGGAAAGCGAGGGAGCGGGCACCAGGGCCAGACCGGTCCTGGTGGGAGGTGGCAATGTATGTGTGTGTGTGTGTGTGTATGTATGTGTGTGTGTGCACTCAAAGAAATGACTCATTGGATGAACTCAATTAAATTGTTGGCAGGTTTTCCATCCAATAATTATATGCAACTCCAACTAAAATTTAGCACATCAGTGCAATAAAATGTAATTAAGTTCGTCCAACTCATTTGTATCAAATACATCTAAAATAAAATCACGATATTCATTAAATTAAATTAATTTGTGTTTGTCCAACTCAAAATATAAACGAACAAAATATGCAAACTCCACACAGAAGGAACACCCCGACTGGGAATTGAACCCACGGACCTCTGGCTTTGAGGCAACAGTGCTAGCCACTACACCACCGTAAGTGTGTTCACCTTATGTAAACAACTCATTTTCAGCTGGCGCATGCGCAAAGGGTAGTCCTCAATGAAACACATTTATTTTGAGTTGATATGCACACCATCTAACCTAAATAAATCTAATAAATGAAAGTATTCATACATTTTGTGTTACACCCATTCAATATAAATATCTTCGTTTTGTAATAGATTTATTTAAATGTATCAAACAATATTTAAATGTGTCACCTCTAAGAAGGGCTTGAATCGTTTTTTTGAGTGTGTGTGTGTGACTTGGGTCTGATTTGGCAGCTTACTGATTAGATAAACTACGAGTCAAACTAATCGTATTTAAACATATTCCATCTCAAACGGGGACTGCTGCGTTAAAGTAAAGTTATACAACATTTTATCTGCCTTTGATTATTCATCAAAAATCACATTGTTTAAATATTTTGTAAAAAGAAGTTGGAACACAATCTCCATAGAGATATGTTGTGAGTTTCCAAGAAGATTGAGCCCAGCGTTTCCGTCCTCCAGCTGCATCATAACTCATCATAACTCCTTCACATTTACCTGCACTTCATAATTCTCATTTCACTTTGATTCCCAAATCCAACCTCCCAATGCTGAATGAAGCCTTTTACAAATAAATATTATGACCCAGAGCTCGACGTATGCTCATTTTACACTCGACGGGAGTCTGAGTCATCATCTCCAACGTAATCACCCTGCATGTGTCAGGAAGAGTCATTCATCTTCGGTAATTAGTCACGCAGGTGCATGTTCCTGCTCTCTGTACTCTCTCGTTGGACTCATTTCTTCATCTTCTCTTCTGTGTAAGTCGACGCTCCAGTCGCCATGGCAACAGCGCACACACACACACACACACACACACACACACACACACACACACACACACACACACACACACACACACACACACACACACACACACACACCGAGAGAGAGGAGTTTAATGACCAAGAGGCACACACTGTGCAGATGCTTGTGTGTGATTACTCATCTTGTTTTATGGACTTGTGATAATGCACAAAAAAACAACAATTAAGTGCAACTGCCACAGGGGGGCGCTGTTTACCTCAGAGGTGCAACAGGTATGGAGGGGGGAGAGGGAGGGGGGTAGTTGTAACCAAATTAAACGTGGAAGGGTCAGGGGTCGCCAGATCCCTTTTGCACTTTCTTTTCCGTGGCTGTGCACATCGCGAGTTTCTATTGGCTGAACCCCGGTGGGCGGAGCTTAAGAGAAGTCAAGCGTTGAATGTGTCGTCCTATAGCTGTATTTATGAGATGATGAAAAACATCTTTAACAGACTGTAAGCGTGGAAATGAATATTCTTTTTTACTCTTCAATCGAAAGGAAAAATAGGACAAACTGTTTATTAAAGTTTGACTCTAATATTTAGATTTTGACGATCTAACATTTCGGGGGAGGGGCTTTTAATGAAATCCAAAATAATTCTAAGGTATTTCACATGTTGAATACCCTCGCAGGCAGCTAAAGAGGAAGAGGCGGATCATCTGGCATGAGGGAGGAGGATGATCACATTACACATTGTTATTAATAGCCGCCCTCTCCCCTTTCTCATTGTAAATGAATAGCCGACAGGATCTCGCTCCGTCCCTCTGCTTACATCCATCTGTCTCTCTCGTCCTCATTCCAAAATATGCTCCATGCAAAAAATATGTGTCAACCGTCACATGACACATCATTAAGGACCTCTTTTTTCATTCACGTAAAAGAAAACAGAAAAAACGGGGCATCCAAGCAATAATAATCTCATTGCAGAATTAAGGATAAGAAAGATATTCACAGTAATTTGTCATTCATGGGACACTTACAAAAACACAATACTCTATAATCTGTTGAATAACCATATTCATGGCAAAGACTTTGGGCCAACGCCATCTCATCTCATCATGAACAGTCCAGCAACCAGAAAAAAAATGATTACATTTAACTATGCACTGAATTCTTTTTATGGATTATTATTAAATCGCAAACAATCAGTTATTAAATCAATTTTAGTGCGACTTGCACACACCCTGCTTGGATTTGTTTCCGTAGACGCACAAATGTGTGGGTGACTCTACGTTTTCATTCGTCGATCCATCTGCGCCTACCGCACTGACCCTCTGCGCGGACGCCATCTTGTCCAAGGCGCTGTCCCGCAGACGCCTTATTTTTAGCGAGAGTCCACAAAACTTAATATGGGAATGGCATCTCGGAGCTCTTATTTCCCCCCCGAGCTCTCATCGCACGTCCATCTCTACCTCCGCTCCTCCAAGACACTGCGCTGGTGTCTGTGGCTCTCCGACCGCCGTCCCTTTTCATAGCCAACGGGCTTCAAACAGGTGGCGGTCTGACCTAAGCGTGGCTCCTCCCATCTTACTGACCACACCCCCGCCCCCTACCTCCACCCTCTATCCCACTCACCGTCGTCCTACTTTTTTTGGCAGCCCCCTCTGGCTTGTTCACGGGATCTCGACCGCCCTCACATACCGATTTGCGTCGCCCCCCCCCCAAAAAGGGGCCCCTCCCCCATGTTTTGGCAAGCGGCATCAGCAAAACCACGTGTAGCTCTTTTTTAAAGGAAGGGGGTGTCACTGCCCGACCTTCTCTTCTCTTGCCGGCGGGGAAAGGAAGCGGGCTGTGTTCCCAACTCTGCGTACCACCAACTTGCGTTCGGGACAACGTCAAACCTCTCAGCGGTACCACTTCTACTTCGACGCGTTGGTGTGACCAACAGGTGAAAGCCATGAAGTGGGGCTGGGTGTTTTGGGGGCTCTTCCTATCTTTGGGGACCCTGTCCTGGGGGGAGCAGGGCATGGAGGTCCCCGAGTACGACGGCAAAGACCGCGTCCACGACTTCAACTCCAAGAACTACAAGTCCATCATGAAGAAGTACGACGTGATGGTGATCTACTACCACAAGAACGTGGACGGGAACCGCAGCGCCATGAAGCAGTTTCAGATGGAGAAGCTGGCTCTGGAGGTGGGTCCCTCCGCCAAATGCGTGACAGTGGATGGGTACTGTGGCCCGCGTGGGGGGGGGAGTGTCTTGAGTTGAAAGGGTCTCACCTGGAGAATGCGGATCCGGGTTGGAGACTCCTGGACGCCGTCTTGAATGAGTTTCAGATAAATTGGTTCACAGGTACGTTCGGCAGGTAAGGAAGAAAGGCAACGCGGAACAGGTGGAAGATACGGGGTGAGGAGGTGTTGTGGGGGGGATTCGTGGACCCTGTCAAGTATGACTGGATAGATGCTGACCTGAAGGATGCAAGTTGGTGAATGTGGGCCAAAGAAACAGGCCAGAGGGAAGCACTGTGAGAATGAGTCCAGGTTGATTATTTCAGCTCTCTGAAACAGACAATGACGCCTTTCAGAATATCGATCAACACTTTGGAACAACCTTGTTTTGGGAGGTTACCCCAGCCCATATAGTTCCTCTGGCAATACAACGCCACATCTCGCACATCACTTATACCTCCAATTTGTCTGTTTAGTTCTGGTTTGCTTCACTTTCATTGCTGAACAAATAGTCTGAGACACAGTGCATGGATGTATTCTTGCGATTGGATCAGTTCACTTCTCTAAATCCATCCTCAAGGCTTACAGTATGTCACACGATGGCACGAGATCGTACAAGAATCGTATCCGTGTCACGGCATCGAGCAAAATTCCAAGTCAATCTTGAATATTTTTGCACTTCCTATTGGAGATCACATTTGCCGATGCTCAGTTTTTCGTTTCTTCAGCTGTCGTTGCCGAGGAACTTTCTTTGAAACTGCTCCAGCGAGAAGACGATGTTCTGGGAACCCTTTGTTGGATAACTAAACCGAACAGGTCGGTGCACCTGGGCCCCGCTGTCAGCCACTGTCTTCCCCTCGCAGTGATTTTTGTCCCTGTCAGAGCAGCAGTGTCTTCTTACAGAGGCGCAGTGTACTTAACACTAGCCTGCATAAGTCACCTCTGTAAATAGCCCGGGACAGCTCTGCATGCTTAGCGAGAGGCTAAAAGCCCTCCTGGGACCAACAGAAAGTTTAGGACCATATCTCACTTCAACTACCGCTCCGCCGGTTCTCTCCCGGCGACACACACACACACACACACACACACACACACACACGCGCTGCTCTGTTTGGGTATCGCACAACCCCTCTGGGGGCAGGCCTCGGGCCGAAACCGTCCTTTGGCACACACCCGAGTCATTGCCCGATCAATTTCCTCCCGGCGCTGCCAAGTCGTGCTTCCCGGCGTGAGGCCGGAGTGGGTCCCCGCTGGACTGTCAACTCTATTGCTGACCTCCTGCCAGCTGTGACCATGCAGCCAATTAGGAAAGAGCAGTAGAGGTCCTCAGGGAAGGGGGTGGGGCTTAAAATAGCTGTTTATTACCACCTGAATCCGTAAGTGATAGTGATTAAAGGGTGAGATCAAGGAATCGAATTGTATCTGCCTACACCACATTATACACGGTAGCCATACTTTCATTTGACTCTCTTAATTTTGGCTGAATCTATTATTTTTTTCAGTCTTGACTATATACAGGACTGTCTCAGAAAATTAGAATATTGTGATAAAGTTCTTTATTTTCTGTAATGCAATTTAAAAAACAAAAATGTCATGCATTCTGGATTCATTACAAATCAACTGAAATATTGCAAGCCTTTTATTCTTTTAATATTGCTGATTATGGCTTACATCTTAAGAAAACTCTAAAATCCTATCTCATAAAATTTTAATATTTCCTCAGACCAAGTAAAAAAAAAGATTTATAACAGCTGAGTGTTTGTCAAGGCTCAGGAAACCCTTGCAGGTGTTTCGAGTTAATTAGACAATTCAAGTGATTTGTTTAATACCCTACTAGTATACTTTTTCATGATATTCTAATATTTAGAGATAGGATATTTGAGTTTTCTTAAACTGTAAGCCATAATCAGCAATAAATCAGAATAAAAGGCTTGCAATATTTCAGTTGATTTGTAATGAATCCAGAATGCATGACATTTGTTTTTTTAATTGCATTACAGAAAATAAAGAACTTCATCACAATATTCTAATTTTCTGAGACAGTCCTGTATATATATATATATATATATATCGCTATACATTTGAAGATATGCTCCCTGGAGGTGTTTCATTGGGTTCTTCTCTCACACTGTTCGGCACACAGGGAAGTAAATGGCCTGTCTTGGTTTATCCACCCACAGCTCCCTCTTTGATACGAGTAGAAAGAGATTAAATTAGATTCAGCAAATTAGTCGACAGATCTTGCAGGCGCTGCCTCAAGTATTTTGTTTTTCCTCTGCACATTCTCTCAGCTTGAATACAAGTATTTTACAGTACAAGTATCACAGGTTTACATCCTTGGCATGAAAACCACGGGTAAGACTATATATATTTATATCGACGGAAAAGGTTACAGTGCAGATGCAACATGAAATCCCAGCATCACCCACTCAAATAGGTTGTGCGATGGAAAGCTTTTCTTCATGTGTGGTTCAGCGGGTTAAAGCAGCGCTCACACGGAACTCTTCTCTCGTCCAGTAATCGCAGGTGTTTAACACCGGAGCTGACAATCTGCTTCATGAACTGGATGCATATGCAGGGGGAAATCCAGTTGACAGCTGGTGAGCCTCATCTTTCAGCCTCCGAGACGCCACAATGTCTCTCGTGATTACCACCGAAGCAGAAGTCTCCTAAAGATACTGACCTTTTGCCATACAACATGCTCATCAATCACTGCACTCGGCTCAGATTGCAGAGATCTTTTCCTTACTACCTTCTATATCTACCGCGAGTATACACACACACACGGACACACAGATAACATAAATATATTTACACTATGTAGGTTTACGTTCTATTACCTCGATTGTTCGTCAAAGTTAACGCACATTCATTGACGTCATCATAATGCGAACATGCTAAAATATATAGTACAACACACTGTTTCAACTATGACATAACATGGCATAGGCAGAAAACCAGTTTATATAAGTTTGGTTTTGGAAAGAATATCACAAATGTAAATTTGTCTGATGAAATTTCACATGGATGAGTTTAATTTGTGTGCACGTAAACCTAAAAACATTTCATTTCATTTTAAATAATGCTAAATATATATTGGTAGTATGCTGAAGCTCTGCATCATATAATCTCTATCATGTATTGAGCCATCATGTGCGTATTAAAAACTCCTTTTTACATATTCTTGTTTTGAAATTAGTCATATTTCTAAATTAAGTACAGTAATGTGGCTCTTGTTATTGGTAACCAGGCTATTGAAAGCTCCGTCAAGCTCTTTGCAATTCTCAGAGCGCATGGAAGTGAAACTCAGGGTCAGAATATAACTCGAATGCCCTCCTTGGGGCGCCGACCTGGCTTCAAGCGACGACATTGACACTCCACACATCCAGAACGCATGCGGAGGCTCAGATCTCTTCACCGCCAAGAAGTCTCGGGACAAGTCCCCGTGGCCCCTTTGCTTCAAGAGCTCAACATGAGGCTCACTCCCATCTTTCCCCAGAGCAACGTCACATCTCGATGAATCTCCTTCGCGACCTTCCTCCCCCAAATTAACCCCGTGAGAGAGGCCCTGAACCGAGAGCTATTGGGTCCGATGTGATGTCATCCGATGACGTCGTCCTCGGTTCGTCTCGTGTAAAAAAACACATGTTAGTTTACGGAGGATTAATAATAGAAGAGGTTGGCTATAGATTTCGAGGGTCTCAGCTGCTGTTGAAATGATATATTTGTGCCTGTCACAATAAGGATCAGTGTTAAATGCTTTAAATCGATAGTGCTGAGATATCTCAAATATCCATTTTTTTCACTTATCTCTACCTTTAAAAAAATATACTAACCTGAGGATACGCTGTAGAATATGATACTTGTGTCCTGGGATTTTTGGACAGATTTCATATGACAAACAGTGGATTTATTATTATTTATTATACCTCCACCAGGCATTGCCTTCGCCTCTCCTCACCCTTTTTCGGAGGTACTCGAACTGAGATGTTCGTTTGAGCATGTGGCCAAGCGGGCGCCTCTCTGCAGATGAATAGTGCAGTGATTTCTTTTCAGGAGCAGCCTGTACACACACGGCATCTGCTAAAACAAAAACGTTTGGTAGAAAACACTCGATGGAGCGTCGCCCTACGCCGGCGCTACATCGAGCAACTCAAAAGGCTCGGGAGGGAAAGGCGGTGAGATGACACCAGAGTCGCCCAAATGTCGCACAATTTGATATGAGTAAAAACCCCAATCTTTGTGCCTCAGTTTAACACGCACATGTTTTTTGAGGCTTTTTACGCCCTCAAATGCTCTTCATCTCTGCTTCTCCCTCCTCCTCAGCCATTCTTTTGAAGGATACACTTTCTTCACTTATTCGTGGGAGGACAATGTCGAGGAGTCTTCACGCCACAAAGAGACGGGGCTTGAATAACTTCATAAATAAGACTTTATCACCTTGTTCACAAGAGTTATTCACAGAGCTGCGAACTGATTTGTCACAGCACGTGTTCTATTTACAGGGACGAGTTTATTAATACTTTTAATTAAAGATTTCTCCTTCACACAGCACACATCAGGACTCATCCCAGTCGGGAATAGCACAGGTTAACGTGTCCCAGTAAGCCACGTCAACAGGACAGTGGGCATGACTGGGACGTGGCTTACTGGGACGCATGCCACCAGGCAGCTGAATCAGCTAAATGGAATTCAACCAACGTGGTTATCGTTGTTTCGTGTAAAAAAGAAAGACAAAAAGACCTATTTATGTATTTCAGCAGGATTTGTGCGTGTGCGTGGTTTTACCGGGACACTCAAACGCACCGCAGCAATCGTGAATGTTATTCGCTGCTCGCTGTGAGGAAAAGCTTTTTACATTTGAGGAGGAAAGGTCACCTTTTTTGTGTCGTCGGACATCAAATCTGAGTCAACTCGAGTCAAATAATACACACGCATCTGCTCGACCTTTGCAAAAAAAAGCGTGTTGCATGCAACACCTGCCGGCTTTCCACGTGACTCACCACGCCGCCTCTATTAGCCGTCGCTGGTCTCGGTGAGTCACCCCCAGATGGTCATGGGAACACGTGTGGCCTCGCAGTGTGTTGGACTCCATCAGCCCGCGAGATTTATAACGGCTTTTTTTTCACCAGAATCTCCCCCGAGTTAAAAAAACAAAAAAAACACACACACACAAAAAAAGGAAAATGAAAAACTCCATTCCATCGTTGAAGGAATCGAGAAGACGTTTGGAGTCAAATAAAAATCATTCACGAAACGCCGTTTTCAATCTTTGCCTGGTGCAGTGTTATGTAAGCGTGTGTAACAGCAGCCATTATTAATTTACAGTCTGGCTGGGAGGTGGAGGGGGGGGGGGGGGGGGTAGTGCAGGTTGTCCAAGGACAGCTGCTAAATACGGGAAGATGGGAAATCGTGCTGTTTAGAATTTTTTTTAATGTTCCTTGATTTATAGATTCAGCTATTTTTTTTAGGGGGAAAGGGATGGGTTTGTTCGGGAAAAGTTTAAAAAGAGTGATTTTGCTGCCCATCATAACCCACTACTTTTTGAATGGACACACATACACATATACATGTATTACAAGGGCTTTTACTCTTTTACTTTTGTATCATTGCCCCGATTTAGAATTTTGCAAATCGATTTGTTATGCAACGGTAACCTTTACAACCAAAAACAACTTCACATTTCACTTCCACGTCTCAAACAGGTGGATTTCTGCACCAATTAGAAAATGAATGGAAACCAACGGCTGCCCGGGAGATCACATTCATAATATAAAAAAAGTATATGCGTGTCGTTTTGGGGAATTTTTCTTAACAATATTTAGGATTCAAAAAAGATGCATCTGAAAACCAAAATTATCATTTGGATTGTTGAAAAAATGACTAAACCATTGCAAGATGAACTTATTGAGCCATCATGTGCGTATTAAAAACTCCTTTTTACATATTCTTGTTTTGAAATTAGTCATATTTCTAAAGTAAGTACAGTAATGTGGCTCTTGTTATTGGTAACCAGGCTATTGAAAGCTCCGTCAAGCTCTTTGCAATTCTCAGAGCGCATGGAAGTGAAACTCAGGGTCAGAATATAACTCGAATGCCCTCCTTGGGGCGCCGACCTGGCTTCAAGCGACGACATTGACACTCCACACATCCAGAACGCATGCGGAGGCTCAGATCTCTTCACCGCCAAGAAGTCTCGGGACAAGTCCCCGTGGCCCCTTTGCTTCAAGAGCTCAACATGAGGCTCACTCCCATCTTTCCCTAGAGCAACGTCACATCTCGATGAATCTCCTTCGCGACCTTCCTCCCCCAAATTAACCCCGTGAGAGAGGCCCTGAACCGAGAGCTATTGGGTCCGATGTGATGTCATCCGATGACGTCGTCCTCGGTTCGTCTCGTGTAAAAAACCACCTGTTGTTTACGGAGGATTAATAATAGAAGAGGTTGGATATCGATTTCGAGGGTCTCAGCTGCTGTTGAAATGATATATTTGTGCCTGTCACAATAAGGATCAGTGTTAAATGCTTTAAATCGATAGTGCTGAGATATCTCAAATATCCATTTTTTTCACTTATCTCTACCTTTAAAAAAATATACTAACCTGAGGATACGCTGTAGAATATGATACTTGTGTCCTGGGATTTTTGGACAGATTTCATATGACAAACAGTGGATTTATTATGATTTATTATACCTCCACCAGGCATTGCCTTCGCCTCTCCTCACCCTTTTTCGGAGGTACTCGAACTGAGATGTTCGTTTGAACGCCAGCGGAAGCGAGCGCCTCTCTGCAGATGAATAGTGCAGTGATTTCTTTTCAGGAGCAGCCTGTACACACACGGCATCTGCTAAAACAAAAACGTTTGGTAGAAAACACTCGATGGAGCGTCGCCCTACGCCGGCGCTACATCGAGCAGCTCGTAAAAGGCTCGGAGGGGGAAAGACGGTCGAGATGACACCAGAGTCGCCCAAATGTCGCACAATTTGATATGAGTAAAAACCCCAATCTTTGTGCCTCAGTTTAACACGCACATGTTTTTTGAGGCTTTTTACGCCCTCAAATGCTCTTCATCTCTGCTTCTCCCTCCTCCTCAGCCATTCTTTTGAAGGATACACTTTCTTCACTTATTCGTGGGAGGACAATGTCGAGGAGTCTTCACGCCACAAAGAGGCAGGCTTGAATAACTTCATAAATAAGACTTTATCACCTTGTTCACAAGAGTTATTCACAGAGCTGCGAACTGATTTGTCACAGCACGTGTTCTATTTACAGGGACGAGTTTATTAATACTTTTAATTAAAGATTTCTCCTTCACACAGCACACATCAGGACTCATCCCAGTCGGGAATAGCACAGGTTAACGTGTCCCAGTAAGCCACGTCAACAGGACAGTGGGCATGACTGGGACGTGGCTTACTGGGACGCATGCCACCAGGCAGCTGAATCAGCTAAATGGAATTCAACCAACTTGGTTATCGTTGTTTCGTGTAAAAAAGAAAGACAAAAAGACCTATTTATGTATTTCAGCAGGATTTGTGCGTGTGCGTGGTTTTACCGGGACACTCAAACGCACCGCAGCAATCGTGAATGTTATTCGCTGCTCGCTGTGAGGAAAAGCATTTTACATTTGAGGAGGAAAGGTCACCTTTTTTGTGTCGTCGGACATCAAATCTGAGTCAACTCGAGTCAAATAATACACACGCATCTGCTCGACCTTTGCAAAAATAAGCGTGTTGCATGCAACACCTGCCGGCTTTCCACGTGACTCACCACGCCGCCTCTATTAGCCGTCGCTGGTCTCGGTGAGTCACCCCCAGATGGTCATGGGAACACGTGGCCTCGCGGTGTGTTGGACTCCATCAGCCCGCATGTAGATTTATAACGGCTTTTTTTTCACCAGAATCTCCCCCGAGTTAAAAAAACAAAAAAAACACACACACACAAAAAAAGGAAAATGAAAAACTCCATTCCATCGTTGAAGGAATCGAGAAGACGTTTGGAGTCAAATAAAAATCATTCACGAAACGCCGTTTTCAATCTTTGCCTGGTGCAGTGTTATGTAAGCGTGTGTAACAGCAGCCATTATTAATTTACAGTCTGGCTGGGAGGTGGAGGGGGGGGGGGGGGTAGTGCAGGTTGTCCAAGGACAGCTGCTAAATACGGGAAGATGGGAAATCGTGCTGTTTAGAATTTTTTTTAATGTTCCTTGATTTATAGATTCAGCTATTTTTTTTAGGGGGAAAGGGATGGGTTTGTTCGGGAAAAGTTTAAAAAGAGTGATTTTGCTGCCCATCATAACCCACTACTTTTTGAATGGACACACATACACATATACATGTATTACAAGGGCTTTTACTCTTTTACTTTTGTATCATTGCCCCGATTTAGAATTTTGCAAATCGATTTGTTATGCAACGGTAACCTTTACAACCAAAAACAACTTCACATTTCACTTCCACGTCTCAAACAGGTGGATTTCTGCACCAATTAGAAAATGAATGGAAACCAACGGCTGCCCGGGAGATCACATTCATAATATAAAAAAAGTATATGCGTGTCGTTTTGGGGAATTTTTCTTAACAATATTTAGGATTCAAAAAAGATGCATCTGAAAACCAAAATTATCATTTGGATTGTTGAAAAAATGACTAAACCATTGCAAGATGAACTTATTAATGTGATATAAGCAACTCCACCTGCCGCTCCGGTCCGGTTCGCCCCAAAGTAAATAACCTGGAGGCCGAACCTGCGACCGAGTCGCGTTGAGTGAAGCACGTGGGCGCGATATTACGAGAATCGTGACCACCCCACCCCCCTCCCCCCTCTCCGCGCTCACCCTCCGGGGCCACAGCCGAGCGCAGCGGGGGACCCCGGAGCACCTTTTTTTCTCCCACCGTGGCGACCCTGACTGGGCACCGGGACACGGAGCCAAGCGCCGACGCCGGTGACCTCTCTCTTGGCTCCGTGCGCCCACACACAGGTCAGAATTACATCTCCAGATGAACACGGAGAGGAGGGTGAGGGCGAGAGGGGAAGGACACCAGAAAGCAGGAATGAAACGAGACGCGTGAGGGAGGATGAAACTATAGGAGGAGAAATGTCAAGTGTCTCCTTCCCCTCCTTCCCTTCCCACACCCTTTTCTATATGCGACGGAGCCTCTTTTCTGCTCCTCGACATGCTTTCTCACGCGCCCTTATAAAGCTGCGGGACTTCAGAACTTCACCTCTTTTATAAATACCCCCAGAGTTGAGAATATGGCCATGTGGCAACAGGGAGGAGATGTGATGTATAGAGTCTTTGGTATTGTCTTGTATATTCTCTTATGTAAGTTATGCAGTAATACAGTGGATATCCAAAAAATGTATGTATATTTTTAATTTAGCAATGCTTCTGCATCAATTTATTAATAAAAGTTCACAATGTTTGTTTCTTTGTAGCTTCTGCTTCCAGGAAGTGATTGAAAACATTCGGAAACATTGATTTATTCAACTGGTGCACGCCCCACTGAACCGTCTTCAACACAAAGACTTGAATTAAAATCTACAGGCTATAAAACATGATCACCGTTTTACGTGCACATCGGAGTCAGTTTTCAAGGCCGCTACGAGGCGCTAACGAGGAGGGCGCGAGCTAACCGGCTGCTGGTTGTGTCCGACAGATGTGACTCTCGCCGTATTTTCTCAAAATACTGAACTCGGCAGAAACGACTGGAACTATCTAGGAATAAGAAAGCATGTATCAGGGTTCGTTTTGTCACGGAAAACCTGGAAAAGTCATGGAATTCTGAAATAGTCATTTCCAGGCCTGGAAAAGTCGTGGAAAAAACTTAAATCATAAAAGTTTTGGAAAAGTCCTGGAAATTTGTTATAATCACGGCCATTTACGCCGAATTTGAAATAATTAATATGTTTTTTTAAAGAAAGACGCTCAGAATATAAGCCGGCACACGCTCTCAATACTACATTTTTCATGTTTATACCGAGATTTCAGTTTGGTCATGGAAATCAGTCATGGAAATCCGTTGGTCAAAATGTGTAAGAACCCTGATGTATAAACCCTTTAAAGAAGCCTTATCCACTGAATGGAACCGTTCCCATCAGCTGTGAGGCGACTATCTCGCTTTAGAGTTCCAAAACTAAAGAGGCCAATCTTCACCAGATCAGAGTAGAGAATTGGCACGGGGTCCGATCGTGAGCTAATGTGTCTGGACTGCGTAGCCCGAAATAATGGAGGGCACTAAAGAGCAGAACTCTTCATACTGCACTCGCTATTTGTTGCCGGTGCTTTTGGGCACCCGGATGAATCCTTTGCAAGGCGTCGCATTCGGAGCGTAACCTCACATGTAACAACGGGGGCAAATGGAACATGTACATGTTGTGTAAAACTGTGAGGAATACAGTTTTTGTTCATTGCTCAGTCCTGTAAATATATCGCAGATGTTTAAATGCTCGTATACGTGCCCTCTTCTCCTTTTTCCGACTCCACCTGTCGCCGCGTCTCTTCCCCTTCGACATCGTTGGCTCAAGTTCTGCTCCTCTTGTTCTTTCTGGAAAGGCCGCTGCCTGCGCTCCTCGCAGAGGGCTGTCGATTGTTGGCTTCGGTTTCACTCTCCGTTTTTAGAAAGTGCAAGTCGGCGTTCCTTTAAAGATTTTTGCTTTTTAAGGCCTTGGAAATTAGGATGAAATGCCAAAGGGGGGTTTGCTCGAGTAAAGGGAAACTCAAAGTGTGGCTTCCAATGGAATCCGGAGATTAAGAATCGTCCGCCGTGGACAGGCGAGACGGTTGAAATCAATTGTCATAGGGTAATAAATACAACTTCCTCTCTCTCTCTCTCTCTCTCTCTCCAGCTTGCAGCCCAAGTTCTGGGCGACTTCGACAATGAGGACATTGGGTTCGGACTGGTGGACGAAAAGAAGGACTCCGCCGTCGCCAAGAAGCTCGGTAAACTCTCGCCGACGGGGACTTGGGGATGTAAACATTGACTCGTCGTCATAAGTGACGAGACAAAAGATCGACGGACTAAAAATCCAGTAAAGTGAAGGTACTAGCCAATGGGACATGGGGTGATGGAGCCTTCTCCATTTCTGCCCCCTCTCTCTGGAACTCTCTCGCCAAACCCGTCTGACACTGCACCGACCTTCGCATTTTAAAATCACAAATCAAAAACCCACCAGTTCAGAACAGCTTTCATCGTGTGATTGTGTGCTCTACGTTCTAGAAATTCTAGTTATTTTTCATGGTATCGATTTTAGGATGTTTTAATGATGTGCTTTAAAGTGTCTTTAAGTACCTTGAAAAGAGCTATATACATGTAATGCATAATTATTTGTATTACAATTGGACATTCTTTGTAAATATGGGATTCAATCTATACCACATGTGAAACAAGTCTGACCTCAAGTGTCGACTAAAGATATCACATCTTCTCTGTAATGGCAGAGCCATCAATGAGCCTTATGTGCAACTAAAATTAGCTTAACCCTTGTGTTGCCTTCGGGTCATTTTGACCCGAATCAATATTACACCCTCCCCCCGCCTTCGGATTAATTTGACCCCATTCAATGTTTAATGTCGGTGTTCTTTCGGTAGTCAACAAACAAACATAAAGTGCCTCACACTTAACCCTTGTGTTGCCTTAGGGTCATTTGACTGAATCAATATACCTCCCCGCCTTTGGGTCATTTTGACCCGATTCAATGTTTCACCCTCCTGTTACCTTTATATTTACTAACATATTTTACCCTTTGGGTTCAATTTGACGCCAGCAATTAAAATCTCCAGAAAATTATTAAAATTAATATTGTTTTCCAAGTTTAAGTGTGAGGCACTTTATGTTTGTTTGTTGACTACCGAAAGAACACCGACATTAAACATTGGATGGGGTCAAATTAATCCTAAAGCGGGGGGAGGGTGTAATATTGATTCGGGTCAAAATGACCCTAAGGCAACACAAGGGTTAAACTTGGAAAACAATATTAATTCTAATAATTTTCTGGAGGTTTTAATTGCTGGCATCAAATTGAACCCAAAGGGTAAAATATGTTAGTAAATTTAAAGGTAACAGGAGGGTGAAACATTGAATCGGGTCAAAATGACCCATAGGCGGGGGGAGGGTGTAATATTGATTCGGGTCAAAATGACCCGAAGGCAACACAAGGGTTAATGAATATGTTTGTAATCTTCTTTTTTAATTTTCTTGAAAGAAGAGTCCATCTTGACACAAATCAGCTTATCATGTGCAATATTACTATCTGTGAAATGTAAAGCCCTGCAATATTACTAGTAGTGTCTTATTAGTCAAGTTACTATTTCAAATGTGATTTATTTCTAATGCTTATGAAATAATTCCTCTTCAGCAACAGTGCATCAAATCATTATGAGGCTCTCTAAGAAGTTTCCAACCCCGCTGTATAATGAGTTGAAATCCTAGAAGCAAGCAAACATGAATGTTCATAACTTATTTTCTCTTTTATGTAAGAATATGTGCGACAATATTCCCGGTATAACGGTGTCGTGACTCTTCCTCTGAAGGTCTGGATGAGGTGGAGAGCATCTACATATTTGCCGACGATGAGATCATCGAGTATGACGGAGAGCTGGCGGCCGACACGCTGGTGGAGTTCCTCTACGACGTGAGTCATTTCTGGCCCGGTGCAAAGCACTGTGGGTAAACGCAGACTCTACGTTTGTTGTCATAACTGCGGCGCCTTGATGTCGAGGACTCATCCGAGCGTCTCTCTCGTCAGGTGGTCGAAGACCCCGTGGAGGTCATCGACAACGACCGCGAGCTGAAGGGTTTCTACAACATGGACGAGGTCATCAAGCTCGTCGGCTACTTCAGGAGCGAGAAATCTCCCCGTAGGTCGAAAGTTCACGATCCGACAGATGAAACATGAAGGAGTATTATGATCATGATGTTCCCCCTTGTTCCCCCGTCCAGACTTCATTGAGTTCGACGACGCTGCCGAGGAGTTCCACCCCTTCGTCAAATTCTTTGCCACGTTTGACCCCAAGGTGTAAATTGTTGGTTTCTGAGCCTCATTGTGTTTAAATCAACTGCCCCAAGACGTCGAAATGTTTCTTCCGTCTCCTGCCTCTCATCTCTCTTCACCACTGTTCCAGATCGCCAAGAAGCTGAAGATGAAGATGAACGAAGTGGACTTCTACGAACCCTTCATGGAGGAGCCCGTCACCATTCCAGGAAAGCCCTACATCGAGTCCGAGCTCGTCGATTACATTGAACAGCACGACAGGTGAGACGATGTACATGCAAAGACAACCAGACCGGTTTCCGTTTTCCTTGAGTTGGTATTTAGTTTGCCACGATCCCTTCGGTTGATCCAACATCTGTAACTTCCTCTCCTTCGGGACAGAACATGCACATTTTTCTGGTACCTTTTTGTATCGCTTCCTTCCTTCCTGTGTGCCATAAATCAAGTTGTTCAACTTCAATCAACTGAGTTGTGAAGCCAATTATGTCATTATTCTGTAGCCATTTCATGGTGCAATCAACATTTAGTTAATAAGGATAAGTAAAAACAAAAAAAATATTGTCAGTTTATATAAGTGTTTGAATACAGTACTTCTGCTTGTAACATAGTAGTTTCCCACTGTGGTATTGCTAGTCTTACTTACAGTAAGTACAATAATTATGTATTCTGTCACTGCATACTTTACACATTAATTGCTGATAATCTTATGACACTCCAGAGTATTTTTAGGGAACTTTCATATGAGAAAACACAGTATAAATCAGTATAAATCAATGGATTATAACAATTGTATTTGTATTTTTTTATTACAGGCCTACTCTGAGAAAGCTCGAGCCCCACAGCATGTATGAGATCTGGGTAAGAGATCCGAAAACTGGTATTCAAAAAATCATCCGTTAAACAATGTTCCCTTTCTCCTCTAATACAACTGAAATGTCCTATCAGTCGATTTAAAGTGGAAATATAGTCTGATCCTTCTTTCTTGGTGCTCACAGGAGGACGACATCGATGGAGAGCACATTGTTGCCTTTGCTGAGGAAGATGACCCAGGTACAACTTTACTACCTCGGTGCCTCTTTATTCAGCGTTGAGAATATCCACACAGGGTTCAACTATCTAGCCGAAACTTTTTCCGGGGGTTACCGGGCTCACAAACTATCGCTGACATTTTGAATTGTTCTTTAGACGGTTTTGAATTCCTGGAAATCCTGAAGGAGGTGGCGCGCGAGAACACCGACAACCCCAACCTCAGCATCATCTGGATCGACCCCGACGATTTCCCACTGGTATGAAACACCTCTCACTCATAAACGATTCATACAGGTTATAGAATATTTCACGTTTGATTACCACACAAATATTCATGCTGCTGAGCCTTTTGTTGTCTTGTTTTTTGTTGTTGTTGCACATGCTATTTTTTGATGTCTACAAAAACACAACTTGACACATTGAAGTGCTTCGCTGTTCATTTCATTCATAATTGCATCAGGATACATTAGCCTATAATCACCTGTCTGTCTCTCTCTATCTAGCTGGTGCCGTACTGGGAGAAGACCTTCGGCATCGACCTCTCTTCTCCTCACATTGGGGTGGTTGATGTTGAAGACGTAAGCGAACTCTCTCAACCTTTACTCTGAATCTTCAATGAAAAAATTGATTTCAAGTGTAAAAAAGCACCCAGAAATATGTCATTCAATAAATCTTCAACATGTTGGATTGCAGTCAAGATAACAATCCTGGGTTTCAATGCATACCATCAGCAAACGTCTGACTCGTCATCGGAGCCTCGTATTGAGCCGTGAACCGGGCACTGGAAGTCGTTTTGTCATCGAGTATTTGGGTTTTATTTTGGCAGGCCGACAGCGTTTGGATGGAGATGGACGACGAGGACGACATGCCAACGGCGGACGAGCTCGAGCAGTGGATCGAGGACGTCCTGTCTGGAAAGATTGACCCAGATGATGATGACGAGGACGACGATGAGGATGACGACGACGATGATGATGACGACGATGATGATGATGACGACGATGAGGATGACGACGACGATGATGATGACGACGATGATGATGATGACGACGATGACGAAGACGACGACGATGACGACGACGACGACGATGATGACGATGATGATGACGACGATGACGACGACGAATAAATGTTGACCATCATCTTTCACTCCACTATAATTTAGCCAGAAAATGGCAAAAACCCAAAAGAAGTTCCATTTTTTTCCTTTTTTTTTCTAACATCGTGCAGCAAACGCGGGTTGTGTCTTTGCTTCCTGTACGGTCTCCTGTGAGGGACAAACATAATGACCCGAGATGGGAAACTTTTACGGTCAGTCAGGGAGGGAGATTTTCTAAGAAGCAGAGGATGTGCACCTGTGTTGATGAACCGGGTTGCAGCTTAAAATGTGTTTCGTCCCTTGTTATTGTATTCGAGTATGCTAACTTCTCACAACGAATGTTAGCCTTCGTTAGCCTTTCTGCTAACGGAGGCTAACACCCATGACGTCTTCTACCTAATGTCACAGGCCGGGGTTCAACCCTTTCTCATGTCTTATTTTCTACTTGATGAAGAGAAGAAACAAAGACATATAATATATTATACTGAAGAGATTAAACCTTAAATCACTGGACAGTCTTAAGATTATTGCAATCTCGGAAAACGAATGGGATTCCGGGGAATCAAAAAAATTACAAAATGATTTGTTTCTGCTCTCATATTAAAAATGAAAGAAAAGTATTTGACAACCAATGCTGTTTGTTGTTGTTATTTCTACATGAAATAGTTGTGTGTGGATTGCAGGCAATGAAGTTCAAGCATACTGTTAAGGAATGTCTGGGAGCCACAGGGAGTAGGACTCAAAAGCAGATTGCAGAGACGAGGTAGTCGGATTCAAAAACATTGTCTTTACTCGGCAAAACATTTGAGACACACTGACTTTTATTATGCATATCATAGATCATATCTTTAGTCTCTTTTCTGTTTCTGTTCCAGCTCATAATCTACTGGTGTCAGCTATTAATATAATACTAATATCTGAAACAATTCCAGGTCACAATCGATGTATGAAGTCAAAAACAGGTCAGAAAATAATTCAAAGGCAAAAGTGAAGGTAGAGTCTGTGGGATTATAAACTGGTCACTGGATGCATAGGATGCAAAATATATAAAGATGTATATATTCCGTGTTTTTTTTGTCGACAATTGATATAATGTTAATTTCTAGCCACAATATAGAAGTGGCACAAGCAATTACTAAGAATTTAAAGTGACAATATTATCAATATAAATCAACCTCAGATTTGTGTTTCCACCCATTACTCCGACCTTTGCATGCCGGATTGCAAACCGAACTCAAAGTACACAAAAGGGTCACACGTTTGGGGCTGAAGCAGCTGACATTGGGCGAGAGCGTAACACTTGGCTGACACGAAGGAGTCGGACAACGACTTTTATGATGCACGTCATGGATCATATCTTTAGTCTCTTTTATGGTTATGTTCCTGCTCGTAATCTACTGTTGTCAGCTATTATGTAAGGTACTAATATCTGAAAATTTTCCAGGGCACAATCGATGTATGAAGTCAAAAACAAGCCATCAAATGATTGAAAGGCAAAAGTGAAGGTAGAGTCTTATAAACTGGTCACTGGATGCATAGGATGCAAAATATATCAAAATGTATATATTCTGTGTTTTTTTGTAGGTTCATTAAAGGGGATCTAATCTTGTTCTGTAAGACCAGTGAAGAATTGAGACAGTTTCAAACTTTGAACCCAGAAATAAAGTTACAATATGATAAGAAAGCCATTAATGGAATGGGATGTTAAAAATTAACAGATCATCCTCAAAACAAAAGCAGCCTGAGGGATCACAGCAGTCAGAGTTGAGGTGACTGAGTGATCTTGAATCAACTCGGATTGTATTCAACATGAATTTTGCCATTTTCTTGTTTGTTTTGCCTTTTTGCGGCTTGACTTTGGCCCAGAAATCAAACGATGCCATTGTCGTGGAGAAAATAACTGAAAGACAAACATGCTATCCTGACATGTGTGAGATCCTGAAAGAGTTTGGTGCCATGACAGAAAAAATGAGAGCTATGGAAACCAGACTGAAGGAGAGTGAAACCAGACTGAAGGACAGTGAAACCCAGATTCTTGAACTGAAGAACCAAGGTGAAGTTAAATTGAAGAATTAACGCATTAAGTGTATTGTAGTGAAAGAGACAACATTCATTTGAAGTGTTCCTGCTTATAATCTACTGGTGTCAGCTATTAAGGTACTAATATCTGAAACAATTCCAGGGCACAATGGATTTACAAAGTCAAAAACATGGAAAATAAAATTGAAAGTCAATCATGCGATCCTGATGTGTGTTTTCCTTAAAGATTTTGGTGCCATGACAGAAAAGATGAGAGCCATGGAAACCAGGCTGAAGGACAGTGAAACCAGGCTGACGGAGAGTGAAACCAGGCTGACGGAGTGTGAAACCCAGATTCTTGAACTGAGGAACAAAGGTGAAGTTAAATTGCAGAAGACGATGGCTGGATGATCTCTGGAAGTCTTATTTCATCAGAATGTTTTGTTTCACACAGAAAGAACTAAGGTGGCGTTCAGTGCAGCAATTGGAGGAGAAAGTAGAGCCATTGGCCCCTTCACCACGGACAAAACTTTAATCTACAAAAGAGAAATAACAAACATTGGTAGTGCCTACAGTACATTCTCAGGTAATACAATCACTTGTTGAAGTGCATTATTATTTTGTCTCAGTATTATTCAGACTTGCACAAAGTGTTAATTAATTGAAAGAAAGTGACCACACTGTAATCTCCACAGGTATCTTCACTGCACCCATTGCAGGCGTTTACTACTTCACCTTCTCTTATCATGCTGGAGGTAATAACCTAGTACACCTAAATCTCTACAAGAACAACCAGGTTCTCGTGACGGCCTTTGACCATCAGACAGTGTACGACAACGCCGACAACGGAGGCAACGCAGTGTTTGTGCAGCTGCAGCAAGGGGACCAGGTGTTTGTGCGCTTAGTTGCTAATACACATATTTGGGGAAACGATGCGCTCTCCACCTTCAGCGGTTGCTTGGTTGTTGAATGATTGTAGAAAAATATGAAAGGATAAAAAGCAGAATCGCCTAATATAACCTGCATTGTATGTCACTCAGGTGTTATATAACCATTCTTCTGTAATTGACATTCACACATATTTCTTGTGTAATTGGACCACTCAGCTCATATCATTGAATTCAAATAAACACCCCTTTTCAACTTGAAGGCAGGATGATTTATTAGAATGTGTCTATGGGTATTTTAGCTGGAGCAGAGGGGGAGAAGATTCAGATTTCCCCGGATGTCCCGGCTATGAGACGAGATAACACAACATTTGGGCTTTCAAGGACTTTTTGGCTTTTGAGAAACCTTCGGACTTGAACAACTTTCTAGTTTTTCGAGACTGACTCCGACAACCGTCACTGTTTCATTGAACTGCTTTTGAGAAAAGAAACCTGAAAATAAATCCACAGCAGACTAACTACCCCCCCCCCCCCCCCTTCTCCTGTAAAAAGTGTGAAACTGAGGTGACGACCGACTCTACCAAAAGAACTAAATGTAAGAAACCTTGAAGGCTTGGTAGTGTGTCTACAAATATCAGTGTAATAATTAAAATAGGCAATGAGATGGTTCAGATGATCTACGAAATTAATCGGGTGGTTCGGGAATCCCATAATTCTGGAATCGTTACGGCTTGACATCGACACCTGTGAGGTACGTGCCGCCTAAAACCATTTCTGGCAGCTGTGGGGGTGGAGTCTCTAATTTGGCCTTGGCTGCTGGCTGGTTGGTAATCAGCCAGCTGCTCTGGCTGATTGGCAATTAGTCAGCAGCCGACGCTGCTCTCTCAAAAGGAGCAGTGAGTGGAGTGCGGAGTGTGAGCAGAGGCGTCGTCGTGCGGTATGCTGAGGAATAAAGCATGTTCCCGTATACCTCGTTGTTGGCGACTCCTTGGTGCTTTGGGGGGAAACCCACGGGTGACGGCACGGAAGCCGTTACACCATCGACTGTCAGGAGAACCACATGAGCGCCAATGTGTTAGGTGCGAAACCTGCTCCCTTCTTCCTCCCTGGAGCAGGACCGATACGATTCATGGCGCCCAATATGGGGAATGACCATCAAGTTAAACGCCAAGGACCATACACATAGGTCCTCGAAAAGTCTCGGTAAAAGTTAAGGATTATAAGCTTTACTTGACCAATCCATCAATCACGAGTGTCGGAAACGTGGTCACACCTCACCGACTGTCCTATATCATTAGAGGGCCTACCAATCGTGTAATGGGAATCCTTGGTTGTATTTTATCTTTCTATTTATCTGGTTTAGAAATCTATATCTGTATATTATTTTAGTTCGTTGTCCCAAACTAAGCCATTACTTGTGTCCTTTTTAAGCTCCGTTTCCTCTCTTTAAACCCCTGGAAAAGGCATTGGCCCTTATTCATCGGCTACTTTCTAATTTTCTCTGGCACACAAAAATATGTCATGAAACCCAACTACATCACATGCTACAATGACTTGTTTTCTGCCCTTCACTAGACTTTGAACTGTGGTTCAAACAATTGTTGTTGATTCAGTTTCTACCAACATGGTTCTGGCACTGATGCAGGGGTTACGTAATGTATTTAACCATGCTTATGCAACTTGTCTAATGAGATCAATGTTTCACTGTAAAGTAAATGACATTTACAACCTAGTATTACTTTTAAATATGTAAATGAAGCAGAAGAGTGACATCAACTTCTATGAAATCAATATGAAATGTCGGAATTGTGTTAACTTCACATCCTGATGGTTTAAAAGTGACCAGGCTGGCTGTGAAACACACACATGTGGCACAATACAGTGCAATAAATTATGAATGTTTTTCGGCGGCATCTTGCGATCCCCCATTGACACCTGCCGGATCGCAATGGAAGGATTTGGGCTTGTGGGTCCGCACCAGGTGACCAATTTCAGTACCGTAGAAGCCGATCCCAAAAACGCTACACAACGACCACAAAAAGGTCTTGAGATCTACCAGTCTAGTTAACCGAAATGTAGGGTTGACTTTTTTTGTTTAATGGCAAAGTTACACCCGGACAAGAGTCCTAAAGGGCTACTAG
>NC_079408.1:4470992-4507929 GCF_029220125.1 Pseudoliparis swirei
CTTAACAAACCTAGACTATATAAGAAATGGACCTTGACCACTTCTGAAGTCTTGAGTAGTTTTGTGTATCCAGAAGTACAACCGGATGCTGTAAAAGACCCTTTTGGGCCACCAACATATTACACTTATCTTTCATGAACTGAAAACAGGGACAAGCACTAGACCGGACAACGCCCGACTTTATCGTGATTTTTCCCTCTAAATGACAGGTGTCAAACACAAGGCCCACGGGCCGAATGCGGCCCACGCACCACGTCATTTTATGCGGCTCCTGCCGGCTTGACAGATGCATGATCGCCTATATATCCTGTGCTTTTATTTTGAAGGTTTTAAATGAAATGGATTTGTGTTATAATATTAGAGAAATGTTCTCGTGTACAATATTTCTACTCTAGAATAAATAATAATCAAATGCAAAGACAGTTATCTAGTATGTTCGGGAGTAGTTTATACAGCGCTTCAGGTACACCGGCCCTTTAAGAGGCGGCCTCGACTCTGATGTGGCCCACGGTGAAGCTGAGTTTGACGCCCCTGCTCTAAATGGACCGTAAATTAGATTTCGATTTTGTTGTTGTCTGCAAGTCTCAAATGAGCAATTTCTAAAATAGAAAAAAAGGAGATCAAACATCAATGCTTATAACCCTATTACCCTAAACCCATTTCCAGGACCAGATGGATACTGAGTGGAGGGATATTGACGATGTGTTCACTGCTGTTGCCGACATTGTGGAGGAAGCCAAAGAGACAGCTCTCAAGCCGCTGAAGGAGAGGAGAAAAGTTGTCAAGGAAGAGGCGAACGGCATCAGAAAGGAGTTGGAAGCTGAGATCAACAGCCTTGAGAAAACCATCTCTGAGCTGGACAACATATCTTTGCTCGAGGATCACATCCTTTTCCTGAAGGTGAGAGAATCGTGAAGAAGGAAAGCTCAACAATCCATTTGTGGCTCGTAACGGGCGGTTAGATCTTCCTCTCTGTCGTCTCTTGGTTGATTCTCTTTCTCCGTTTCTCAGACTTACCCGGCTCTTCAAGAGCTGGACAACCTCAACGACTCAACGGGGCTGGAGCTCGACACCTCGCTGTCTTTTGGCACCTTGAGGAAAACCACAGCAGCCATGTTGGAACAAATTCAACGGAAACTTGAGAAGCTGACCTCCACCGGTAGGGAAGTAAATCACGGTGGTCAACGTTAAGAAAAGCTTCGATGTCGCCTTATTGTTCTAAGATAGTTGTTTTCTCTCAACAGAACTTCAGAGAGTTCCAAAGTTCCGAGGTACATTTCTTTTTCGTTCTAAAAGTCGACTTTTGCGTCGAGATCTTCGATTGATTTTCTGAACTTGTAATCGCCAGTGGACGTGACGCTGGACCGGACCACCGCCCACCGACGCCTCGTTCTGTCCGACGACGAGAAGGAAGTGAGAGATGGCGGGGCGAACCGCCAGTTCCTGGAGGGCCTCCAGGACCTGGCTGCGAGGCAGACCTTCGCCCTCGGACAGCTGGGGCTAGTCACTGCCTCCCAGGACCCGTCGGAGCTGCCGACCCCCGAGGCCCAGGAGCCGTCGGAGCTGCCGACCCCCGAGGGCCAGGAGCCGTCGGAGCTGCCGACCTCCAAGCCCCAGGATCCGTCGGAGCTGCCGACCCCCGAGCCCCAGGACCCGGCGGCGCTGCCGACGACCCATGTTCCCCGGGACCCATCGGCGGAAGGCCGACCCTGGTTCCCCGTGACCCGATGCCGCTACCGACCTCTGATCCCCGGGGCCCGTCGGCGGAAGGCCGACCCTGGTTCCCCGTGACCCGACGCCGCTACCGCCCTGATCCCCGGGGCCCGTCCCTGCCCCGTCCCCATCTCGGCTGGCTTCAGCTCAACGTCCCGGTCGACCCCACACTGTAAGAAAAAAACCCGTAAAAAGAAGGTCAAATGACTGGCTACGGCTGCCAAACAAAAACCGTAAATTTAAGGTAAAATACCTTACTTCAAATAAAGGACGAAAACCATAAATTTACAGTAATTTTCATTAAAGATTTTGCAGTGAAATACTGTTTTTTTACAGATTTTTCCTGTAATATTACAATCAAACACCTTAATTAAAGTGATATTTCTATAGGTTCTGCAGTGAAATACTGTTGTTTACAGTTTTTCCTTTATTATTACAGTCAATACCTTCAATAAAGTGATATTTCACAGCTTCTGCAGTGAAATACTGTAATTTTACAGATTTTGCCTATATTAATACAGTCAAATACAACTTCAATAAAGTCATATTTCCTAAAAGCTTCTGCAGTGAAATACTGTAATTTTACAGATTTTGTATGTATTATTACAATCAAACACATTCAATAAAGTGATATTTCTAAAGGTTCTGCGGTAGAAATACTGTAATTCTACAGATTTTTCCAAATTATTAATTAAGCGCCTTCAATAAGTGATATTTCTAAAAGGTTCTTGCAGTAGAAATGTAATTTTACAGATTTTTCTATATTATTACAGTCAGCGCCTTCAATAAAATTGATATTTCTAAAGGTTCTGCAGTGAGGAAATACTGTAATTTTACAGATTTTGTATGTATTATTACAATCAGAAACACCTTCAATAAAGTGATATTTCTAAAGGTTCTGCGGTGACTGTGATTTTACAGATTTTCCTATATTATTACAATCAAACACCTTCAATAGAGTGATATTTCTAAAAAGGTTCTGCAGTGAAATACTGAGTTTACGAATTTTCCTATATTATTACGATAAACACCTTCAATAAAGTGATATTTTAAGGTTCTGCAGTGAAATACTGTGATTTTACGATTTTCCTATATTATTACAATCAAACACCTTCAATAGTAATGTTTCTAAAAGGTTCTGCAGTGAAATACCGTTTTAGATTTTCCTATATTATTACAATCAAATACCTTCAATAAAATGATATTTATAAAGGTTTTGCATTGAAATACTGATTTTGAATTTCTCCTGTACTATTACAGTATTTGTATTGACCTCAGCTTTTGGGATGCTAACGAAAAATCTAAATACATTGAAACATCCTGGAAACATTCAATGTTTCAATTAAAGTAGGGGATTAGAAACTGAATTACATATAAAGTACACACCAATATTGATTTTAAACATTTTATTTAATACATTTTCAAATCAAACCAATTATTCACTATCAGTTGATAAGTGAAAGCAAAACATAAACAAAAGATCCATAATTGACGGCTGCAGCTCAGTGGGGTGAGAGGGCGATCCTGCAACCCCCAGGTTGTGGGTTTGATCGCTCTCTCCCCATTGGTTACCAGGCCGAAGTGTCCTTAACAAGACGCATGAACCCCCAGTTGCTTCCTGGTCGCATCACTGCAGCCCACTGCTCCTTAATAACTAAGGATGGGTTAAATGCAGAGAACTAATTTCCCCTTGGGGATTAATAAAGTATATTTCTTCTTCATAAATATTTACCAGAAGTGACAGTGCAGATAAAGAACAATCTTCCAAATTTCCAGTAATCAGCCAGATCCTCGGTGCATCTGGGGGGAAAAAGGGAAGAAGGACAAACAAATTCACTGGAAAGTCCTGAGAAAGTTGGCTTTCATTTCTTCCCATTCCTTTAAACAAACTTAAACTAACTATTTTGAAATTGTCTGTACCAATTGACATTCTGTCAATCTGAACAGTCAGCTTTGAGAATGATAGTAATTAAATGATTACCTATTTAAAGCTGCACGCAGTGCATGTCTTAGCACTTCCATCAGAAACATGTGAATCACGAAAAGAAGAAAGACGTGGATTCACAACAATGGGCACGTTTCACAGATGTATCATAGCAAGGTAAACACACTTGTAGCTAAACAAAAAAAAGAAGCTAATTGATACATCTAGATCAAACCAACCACCGATAATTATATTGTGACATGTCTGAGGGTCTTTTCCTCAATGCCCCTTTAGAAATAAAAAAAGGGTAGATGATGATAATGATGACGACATGTCTTTGAAAAGTATGCTAACTCTACGGTGGCCCTGAGAGATCAACACACTGCCACTTAAGAAAACACATGCAAAAAGACAAAACACAGGCAAGTTAAGATTAAACTTTAGCAATTTGACAACACATGTCCAGCATTTAGAAAACATGCATAAATACAGAAAACAGAAGTGTTTCCAAAGGACAATGGTGCTGAGCACGGTTTGAACATGTTTGTTGCTGCTAGTTTGAGACTCGTGAAGTTATTGAAGTGACGTCGGCTCCGTATACCATCTGTTTATGTTGGGAACTGACTTTTGCTGCTGCTTTACTCTGCACGTAAAGTGACCGCTGCACGCAACTCATAGGACTTTGCAGAGCGAAAAGCAGAATTCAATCTCATATGACCTCATCTTCAAAATTGAAAATGTTACGTTAACTGTAGCTTGCATAATAACCATATAAGCAATAACTTTATGGTGGTGATAGTAGTACGGTATGTTCATTTCAGGTAAGGTAATAGTGGTCTGTTTGGGGATTTTCAAGGAAAGAAGTCTCATGGGAATGCTTGGCTTACTGTAGACTATACGTCTGTATATATTTTTTGTCTAATAATGCCTACATGAATATGATGCAGGCTACAGGCTGTCTGTCCACACTGTTAAACCGGATAGTACAGTTTAAAATCTGTCAAATCTCCTCAGAAATAATTAGAATGACTGATATAATTCAGCTTTTCCGCTCTGCAAGGTCCTGCGAGGTGCATGCAGCTCACTTTCCGGTGAGTAGAGCAGTAGCATATTGTAGGTCCACAACGTAAACAGATGATACAATACCCGATTTCAATAACTTCATGAGTCACAAACCATAGCAACAGCAAGCCTGTCCAAGCTGTGTTCATCACGATTTAGTGTCCTCTTGAAACACTTTTTCTTAATTTGCAGCGCTTTTCTGTACCGTTGTGTCGTCTGAATTTGCAGCGCTTTTTCTAAATGCTGCACATGTGCTGTCAATTTGATGAAGTTGTTTTCTTAATTTGCTTGTGTTTTGTCTATTAGCATGTTTTATTAAGTTGCAGTGCCCTGACCTCTCAGGGCCACCGTACAACTCAAAAGAAGGCCGAAGGAAAAGCTCCTCAGTTTTTTTTATGGCCAGTGGAAGAACTGTCTTAAAAAAGTGCTTTGCTCAGATCATTAAAGTACTTGAGAAATCATATCTAATATTAATCACAATGTAAGGTTTTGCAATAGTGGTTCAAATGGACTAATATCTTTTATATATGCTGCAGTGGATACTTACGAGTGATGGACTTTGGGTGTTTCCCCCCGTCAATGTTGTTCCAATCCTTGAGCTGAAATATAAGTTGCGTATGATGCTTCAATATCAATGTTAGAAAGGTAATGTGAAAATGAATCGAAAAAACTGCCACCATATTTCGTGCATGCAAGAAAGTATTCAACTTTTTCACTTTCCCATTTTGTTATATTGCAACCTTATGATAGAATCATTTGAATTAATTTTTACCTCATCAATCTACACTCAATACCCTGTATTCAAAAAAAGAAAACTGGTTATCCACATTGACATACGTATTCAGACCCTTTACTTGGTACTAGTTATTACCTTTGGCACGGTTAAAAGCCTAGTCTCTTGATAAAATAGCGACAAACTTTACACACCTGGATTTGGGGATGTTCTACCATTCTTTTCTGCAGATCCTCACCACGCTCTGTCGGGTGGATGGGGACTACGGTAACAGACACAAGATCACTAAAAACAAATCACAAACCTATAGTGACCATGGAAGGTAGACTCAATTTTAGAATCATATCACCAGCATCACCAGATTGCTTTTCCAACTCAGAAACATTTACAAAAATTAGAGCTTTGTTCCCAGTCGACTTAAATGCTGTACATGCATTTGTTTGAGCAGGCTTCTTAAATGAACTGTACATTTTTACAGTATGTATGTGTGTATTGTTTCTGTTTAAATGCATGTTTGCTGTTTTATATTGTTTTTGTAAGAACAAATCCTATCTCTCTATGTCTTGTCTGTTTGCTTACCTGTCCTTGAGTGGAATTATGCTTGCCCCACCATCCAGTGGTATCTTGTCACTCCTGGTTCTTCAGCCTTCATGATCTTGCAGGCCGTGCACTGCTCAGGGTCAGTGCTGTGTGCAGTGCAGTTCGAAAAGAAGAGTACATAATTATATCCATGTCACCCACCTAAACCACATTCAAGTATGTTTTTCTGGTTTGTGAGACAGAATCATGTAACAAGCTAACGTTACCTGAAGCTAGTTTACTTAACTAGCTAACCAAACTCTTTGTAACAGTCCGTTTATCCACCTATAGCATTATTTAATCCATTATGAACTGTATTAAACACACTAATTAACTGATTTTAATGTAATAACATTACTTTTAAACATGTAAAATGATTAATTTGTTTCCATATGTCTAAATGAAATATGTTTAAACTATGCTAAACAGAAAATTACATTAGGTTGTTTCAGAAAGTAACAGTGAAAATGTTTTCTTACCTGATATCTTCAATAATTTTGCAGGATATCAATTCACGTAACTTTGCTGGTCACCACATCCCGTATGATCCTTCCTCTGTGTCCCAGTCTTTCTTTCTCCGTTGACATCCCACAAGTTAAAATCGCAGGCATATGTAAAATACTTCAGGTAATAATGCAGGTAGGTCAACAGCAGACACTAGCAGACCTGCCGAGTAGCGCCTGCCCGCTCGGCTTCCCGCTCCAACAGACGTAATTTCAAATCATGGCGCGGACATTTCTCATTGGCCAGTTCTCTGAGTGACAGGCAGATTATCCAATCATGTTCAAAGCAACGTGGGAGACAGCCAATAGCAATGGTTTTAGCGTGGTAACATAACAAATATAGAAAAAGATGACTTGTTTTGAAAGAAACTAAAGAAATGTCTGTATTTAGTTGTATTTATAGGCTGGTATATTCAATTAACTCTTTCCATTGCAGTATGAATAGGTAAAATACTATATGGTAAAGTTGTAATAATACCTATAGGTTAACACAAACACACATAGACACATGGTGATATATATATATATATTTCCCACACTTAGTATGTTTTAATGCCTGGGAGAGGCGGCGGTTGATCATTCAATTCCTTTGTAGTATGCTTACTAGTCTACAGTCAACAGAACTCCAACACATTGATCCATATAGGCGTTTCCTCTACATTGAGTCTACTCAGAAGTAGTAGATTATTATTTTATTATGTATTTCCCAGGTTAGCCTCAACACAAGAACTTACCTGATAGAGGCCAGTGTTTGAGTAGTTCTTTAATTAAAATAAGCACCTTAAATATTTAAAAAAGTTTTAGTACATTCCCTGCACAATAATGAAATGAGGACTGATGGCGGCAATTGAGATGGAACAATCAACAATAATCACTGCATATATTGCTTATCGCTGGATTGATATCATGGTGACATTCTGTTTACATTCAGATGGCCCATAGTATGACCCTCTTGCATTTTAACAAATCCCTGACCTTTCCTTTGAACCGCAAAATGTAACTGTGCAAACATGACATGTCATTTCCCTAACTGTGTTGCAGTGTTGCGGCGAGTTGGTTCGAGTTCAACCTTTGCCCACAGCAACACTCATTTGCCAACATGGCCATTATCCATACAAGTTTTTAACATGTTTTCAAACTTTTAACACGCATGTAGCAAGTCAATCCATTACAAACCCATTCCCCCTCTTCTTGTCTTTATTCTTCATAGCTCAAATCCAGCAGATCCAAGGTGTTGGCCAAAGTAGTTAGATACATTAGCCATCCTTTTATAGCAGACAATGTACATTTTAATTGTTCAACTGCTCACTGTAGATAATCTTTAAAGTATATTGGTTGTCCTGGGCTTAAGGTAGATTCAGCAATAATTGTGCAGTTTGATAATGCACTACAGCATCATCTCAGGCTAAATTGGCTGAACATAACCGGGATCTGCCAATTTTAGTCAAGCTGATGAAAAACTGATTTAACCCCGCAAATACCATACATTTTTGGGCACATTCAAGACTACTTGAGCTCGTCCAGGCTGAAAAGGTTGAATTAAGGCAGCCAACAGCGCTGTTTCTCGGATAAAACTGCTGTCCTCAATTCCCCGGCTAAATACGGTCTTTGGCTGAATTCGCATGCCCAAGACAGCATGCACTGCAGCAGCACAAGGCCTCTTTCTTGGGGCTAAACTCCCCTCTTTCACGTTGTGTGGATGCCCAAGACTTTCCATGCACTATAGCAGCACTGGGCCTCAATCACATTCAGGCAAAGGTTACTATCTTTTGCCCGGCTAAAGGCACGCCCAAAGTAGCAAGCAACTATGGCAGAAATCGGGCCTCCGTCGTTAGGGCAAACCCAGTTAATTTAACCGGCCTGGAAGTGTCCATGTGGGCATAAATCTCTATAATACAGGCCAAACTTCACCTCTATTTTTTACTTTAACTTGGAGATAACGGAAATCAAATGTTTTTAATAGCATTGTCATTTTCAATAAAGGCTTTATTCCAGTTCAATGTGCAACACACCATTAATATCCACAGAATGTAGCAAACTGACTCCCCTCCCGGATGCTATTATAGGCTCCGGATCAGTGGCTAGATGTACAGCGTCTCTTGCCGATATTCATTCAATTTGGATCCTTCCATAAAGCAGCTCATTTGGCCCCGGATCAATTCACTTTACATACCGACATATATTTATTATGCATCAATGAGGGAAAAAAGAAATGCAATCGGAAATAATATCAAAAAACAGTTTATTAAAAGGACATCAAATTATTTCTTGTACATGTATGAATCATATTTATTTATAATTAGGGTCAAGAGACAATATATACACACATACATATAGAGTAAAAACTATATTCTACATTACAGAACACAAGAGCTACAACTAAGGCTACAACCATAAATACCGACCACCTAACCCCAAATACCACAATTCTCCCCAGAGAATAGGGTCGCAGTAGCCTCAAGTGAATGGTGGAACTTCAACTGAGAACTGGTGTGTGTATACATATATATATATATTATAATATATAAAATATATAATATATATTTTTTAATTCTGTTCAGTGTGGGGATGCGACAGTATGCACGCCTCCTGGAGCTACAGTTTGCTTGCTGGAGTTGAACCACCTAATGGCATGCTTTAGAATCTGTTCATCGGTGGATGCATGTGTGGCATATTGATTCTTTCTGACGGCATCTGTAATCACACAAGCAGATACAAAATCTCATGAATCCTCAGTGCAACATAGAGCAGAAATGCAGTCTAAAATCTAGTAGCTGTCTGGCACTTAAGGTGTGCTATGCTATATTTAGAGCCAATATATCATATAACTATTATGTAAGATATAGTCGAATACATTTACCCAAGTAGAGAATAAAGTTGCAATTCAAACATTTTATTTAGCACCGTTAAAAAGATCACAGGAAAGATGGTTATTAATGAAAGTTTGAACACTACTTAAGACCTCTGGGTGAATCCAAATTGTTTTCATTAAATATGAAAGCGTTTACTTACGCAGGAGCAGTCTTAGATGTCATTTGACTGAATAATTTTTTCCATTCATTCGAGGATGTTCCCACGTTTGGCATCATGTCCATCCGATGCGTTGCCAGGGAGGAAATCGAAAATGGATCGAAAAAAGTACGATTAATATTTGATACTTTACAGAATGTTTGAAAAAACATTTCCATCAAACATGGTATTGTCTAGTGTAAATTACATACAATAGATTTTAATCAGCTTTGCGTGAGATTCTTAAAACAAAAAAACTCACCACTCATTAGAATGTTGGACGGGATCTTTGAGTCGTTGCTCAAAAGGCATCCACTTCCTCCATTGTGGTACCACGGAACGAACCGGGTCTCTCACCTCTGTAATTGTCTCCAGCATGCCTAGGATTTGAACTGGAACAGCTATATAAAAAAAACATTAGAAAAACAGTTAAAAAATGTAAATCATTAAGAGATTTTACATAAAATATGGCGGAAATATCAAGTTTTATACAATTTAATTAATGCAATCATAATAATCATATTCACTTGGATTCAATGTGACAGTGTGTATTGCATGTCTTGTATCCAATTAACAATTGTTAACATTTGAAAAAATTAAATGATTAAAGGTTCAATTTAGAACACATAGCCGTTTGAGGTGTTGCTCACCACAGCAGGCAATGGTGTCTGAACCACACTGACGCCCTCGCCAGGTGGGGCGTGTCCCCCTGGCGCAGGTTCGGGCTGTCCTGCTGGTGATGGAGTACATGGAATAGTTAGGAGGAGGCAATGATTGGAGGGACAACTGTCCCGCTTAGTGAATTGGACCCCTGTTTTGGTGGGGGGGATTTTCATTTTCACTGTCTCCATCCGAGTCTCCACAGAAATGGCTAGAAAGATAGAAAACTAATTGGTCATACTATAAAATGAATGACAGACGCTTTATTTTATTAAGGTAAAAGGTTCAGAATAAATGTATACACATTACCACACCGCATTGGCTTCCTTTAGGAATTGCCTCTTCTGACTGGAGATCTGATGTACGTAAGACATATATTTCACCAAGTAATTATCTAAAAATTAAGTCACATAAACACAATAAAAAAAGTACAGAATTATAAAAGAACAATGTGATTAAATGTTAGCTTCAACATATAATAAAGTGATTTTTATATCCGCTTAAACGCAAGCACTAATACACACACATATACCGTATGATCCAATTACTCTGACGCTATGTGTCTGCCAGTCTGGTCCAGGTTGTTCGCGCTCTGACAGCCTTTGTCCACCCTTTCTGCCCTCGATACTCGTTAACGGAAGAGAAAGGCCAAAGCTGGTATAGCTTTGTGGCACCATTGCTACCGCTGTTAGTCACCACCATGAAGTGGAACATCCTGAATTTTCAGAGGAAAGAAACAAACAGTGTCACTTGTCACAGAAATATAACCTTCTGTTCCAAGAACTTGAAATAAGATTTTGCAACTATTAAAGTTCTTATAACCAGGAGAGGAAATTTGTGTTTGAAACACGAGGTATGGGGCCTATAAAAAAAAAGAGATTGGAACGGCAATAATAGTGCTATACACATTGAAGAGAAGAACTTTACTTAACAGTCGTGCTGTATTCAGTTTCCCATCAATCACAGTGATAGTCAAAACATCTGACGGACCCTCCGCCTAATGGTGGGAGCTGGAGACAGGCCCATTCTTTCTGTTCATTTTATCTAAAACAAAACCAAAATACAAACAATGTTTGAATGCATCTTTTTCTTTCAGGAAATATAATATCTATTTGTTCTCAATTGTATTAATTTGTAGTGTTTATAGTAGTACGCCAAGTCATTTTTATAAAACACTGTTAATGGATGCGTTGTGTGAGGTCCAAACGCAGCAGGAGTTTCACGAAAACCGAGTTTATTCTCAGTACAGAACACGACAACACCACACGGAACGAAAAAGACGATCTGACACCTGTGACAAACAGAAGGACACAGATTAAATACATAGGAACGAGACATACAGGTGGAAACAATCAGGAAAGAACAGACAAACAGGGAGGGATGAGAAACAGGAACTAGACAGACTTCAACATAAAAACAGGAACAATAATAGATCCTAACAAATTACGCTATTAAGATAGTATTTTAACGAATTAATACAACCGGTCATTATAAAGCTGTACACGGTTCCTCTCAAATGTGTCTTGTTGCTGTGAAAGTATTTCCTCCAAAGAATGCGTTACCTGAATTGTAGAGATGGCGATCAACAGTGTTGTCACTTCTGTGTTAACGAGGATGACACGTAAATTTAAGTTACGTGGTTGAGAACTCAATACATGCAGAATTAAATTAAAACAGGTCTGTAGCGACATGCTATTAGCTCGGCTAGCGGTTAGCTCGCTTGAAGCTTCCATCGCCACCCTTGCTGGAGCTAAGTAACCTAAACCACTGACACCACGCTTAGCTGCAGAAGATAGCTCCGCTGAGAACCACACATGGTAGTTAGCTGGACCAGCCCTGGCAGAGGGGACACGTGCAGTAGCAACATCAGCTTATACACCATCACCAACTGTGTGTGATTAAATACGATTTTTTCTTTTAAAACCGGGATGTTACGGTAATAACTTATTTACGTTGAAGTCTAACAATACCTCAAACTTCACAAAGCAATGTTAGCGGCAGCCAAAAGAAGAGGAACTCTTAAGAAAACGAGCCATAATTCGACAGTAGCAACACAATTCAACACTTACCTAACTAGTACTTCGTATGTCAGCAGCTGCAGTTTTGAAAATACCAGTTTGAAAAGTCGAAGGGCAACAACTTGGAGCATCCACCGCAGTTACAACGCTGTCTGATGGTGCGCGGATCCGGTGGCATGACCAAACCGAGTGCGACAGGAGGCGGATAGGATCAACTGCTATCTGGGATGCTTCGCACTCCGCTCGTGGTGGTCATTGCCATTGTGACGGTCTTATTTCTAGTTGACACTAAATCCTATATGGCAAGTTTCTGCTGCACTGCTCTCTTGAGGTTGAAACTTTCAAGCATGTTACATGCATTTAGCTGGCGCTTTTATCCAAAAGCGACTTACAGTTAAGTTAGATGTCTCGCTCCGGGACACCGACACTGGACAAATACTCACGGTCGCCCTATAATGCTCCTATAAAGAACAAGTATCAAAACCTATTATTTCTTCTACTTTGTACTCTTAAAAAAAATGCAATATGTTTAATGTAATGACAAAAGTTAGCTACATTTAGATTCAGATTTACAGAGTTTGAATGTAAAAGTACACATTAATATAAATATAATATGATCTACCTTAAAATTACAAAGAAAATCGTTAAATTGTTAGTATGGACATAAACCTTCATATAAGGAGCTCCACATTTAATTACAGGTAATAATTGTTGTTTTACATGAATTTGTATGTCATTTAAGAAAACGGTAAAAAGACTGTATTAATAATACAGTCATTTTTCTTTACAAAAATGGGAAAAAAATGTTATTTTGTATTATGAGCATAAAACTTAAATTAACAGTTGGGTTGTTAATTTAAAGATAATGTCTGTAATTTCACAGAGTTTTGTATGTAATTTAAAAAGAAAGAAAAATACTGTAAATATTTAGAGTTATTTTCCGTAAAATTAGGATCTTTTTTTACAGTGCAGAGCCCCCACGTCCTGAGCCCGGTCCCCCAGAGCCCCCTCCTCCGCCCAAGCTCTCATGGGGGGGGAGGGGGAGTAGGTTAGGCCGGATGGCCTAAATCGGATGGTGGGGAGTGTGGCAGCTGTCTCTGATTTGGCCTCGGCTGCTGGTCATTGGCAATCAGTCAGCAGCCGAGGCCACCCTTGTAAAAGCTCCCACTTGAGAGTGGAGGGAGAGTGAGCAGAGGCGCAGGTTTTGCGGAAACCTCGTGGTGCCTGGCTGGTCCTTGGTGCGGGTGGGGGAAACCCACGGGTAGCGGCGTGAGTCCTGCTACAGTGGTTTTGGTTGCTCCTCCTGCGTTATCAGCTGTGCGGGAGTTTATGAGAAATGGCAGAGTCCAACTGAGCCACCCTCTTTCCCAGCAGAGATAGGTGTGTCTGAACCTGAATGCAACACAACACCGTCAGAGCCTCGGGACGGACGCGCTGCTCGTCGCTCAACAGAGGTATGCAAGTTTTATATTTCAATTTTAACGTTCCAGTATTTACAAGTTCGAATCAGAAATGGAAGAGACAAGCTGCGATCAAGACACGATACTTTGTTTATGTACATTATGAGTGAGTATGGATATGTTTGTACTGGAAATGATTTTACTGTACGTAGCAGTCAACTAATTTAAACGTTTCCCAGTATCTCCAGTCTGATTGTCTGTTAGTTTTATTGTGCAATAGTTTGACATCACCCGGTTGGCTCTGACGTCGTATCCTCTACCCTCTCATAAATGGATCTCATCTACACTGGATAGCTGTAAATGTATAACTTTTGTTATGTTGTTGCGTGTGCTTGTTGAAAGAGTATTTTCCAGGGCCACAAAATGAAAAACAAGAAATAAATAAATAAAGATTTTATTTCTCTCCATATTCACTGATTTCTTTGTAGATTTTTTTCAGTATCACCCACGCTTCCTCCCTCCCTTTGTTGTATATCAGCAGTTCCAAAATGCTTGTATGTGTGTGTATTGAGGTCAACTACTCAGCATGGTCTGTCTTACAACTCTGATTTCTTTCCTCACACACCAGAAATGCAATTCAACGTGTTTTATTGTCTGAATCCGGAGTGAAGCCGGAGCCCCCTGAGTGAAGCCATGCAGACACAGGGAGACTCTCACTATGACTATCCCACACATCACAATGGGATGAATTGTATTTGGGGCGTGAGGACATGTGGGATATGACGACGCTATTCAGGTTTTCGGAGCATTCTTTAGACGTCCTTCCAGCGCATTCGTAATTTAAGTTTTTTTGTTACCTGCTGCGTGAGTTATAAGCATCATACACTCTGTCATATTCATTGAATGTGTTGTAACTCTGTAATGATTCCTTCTGGTCACATGACATCTATTGTTCTGTCCATCCTGGAGAGGGATCCTCCTCTGTTGCTCTCCTGAAGGTTTCTTCAATTTTTTTCCCTGTGAAGGGTTGTTTGAGAGTTTTTCCTGATCCGGTGTGAGGTCAAAGGTCAGGGATGTCTGTGTACAGATTGTAAAGCACTCCGAGACAAATTAGTAATTTGTGAGAATGGGCTATACAAAATAAACTGAAAATTGAATCGAGTTGTTTGTGTGCTTTGACAATAAGCCGAGTACCATATAGTCCCATTAGATTGGACAGGCTCAATCTCGCCGGCCGATATCCCCAAAACTAGGCAACTAACACCAGACCTATCTAGACGGATACATAGCACTACAGGGGACGCTTGGTAAGCTGTTTAGTCACCATCAAAAACACGAAGCGGCCAACAATAGATGTAAAGAAATTGGAGACAAGCGATACAAAGACCGTTGGTCAGGTGTTTTGGGATCCTGCCGTCAAAGCCAAATGAATCAAGAAGTACTGGGATTCAAATGTGCGCTAACACAAGTTTTCTGTACCTCTTTAAAGGAATGCATGCCGACGCCACGCCAAAGTCCGACCGGTATGCTCACGCGCGTGCGAAGACCCCGATGTCCGAGCCTCCGCAGTGCTGCATCTGTCTGGATGAGTTCAGCAGCCCTGCTCTCCTGCCCTGTGGACATTGCTTCTGCCTGGGCTGTATCGGCGAATACTGGAGGATCCAGGCGGCCTGTCAGTGCCCACTCTGCAAGGCCTCTTTCCCCACGAGGCCTCAGCTTATCGCGCCCAAACGCCGCGCCGCCGCCCGAGCGAGGAGGCCGGCGCCTTTAAAGCCGGGAGGTTCCCTGTGATCTCTGCCCGGCGAAGCGCAGGGCGGTCAAGTCCTGCCTGGCGTGCCTGGCCTCCTACTGCGCCGCTCACCTGGAGCCGCACTACCGGAGAGAAGATCTCGGGCGCCATCTCCTGATCGTGGGGAAGAACCTGGAGAAGCATCTCCTGTGCTCCATCTGCATGGATTCATTCAAGAATCCCGTCACCACGACTTGCGGCCACTCCTTTTGTAAGAAATGTCTGGACGGAGCCTTGACATACAACTGGTACATCGGATGCCCCCTGTGCAAGGAGCATCTGAGGAAAAGCCCAGAAGTCAACATCGTCCTGAGGAACATCGTGGAAGAGATGAAAAAGACCCAGAAGAAAAAGACCCAGAAGGAAAAGACCCAGAAGGAAAAGACCCAGAAGAAAGACGACGAGTACACCGGGGCGTCCGGCGAGGTGGCCTGCGACATTTGCACGGAGCGGAAGCTGAAGGCGAAGAAGTCCTGCCTCGTGTGCCTCGCCTCGTATTGTTCGACGCACCTGGAGAACCATTCGACGACGCCGAGGCTGAAGGGCCACAAGGTGGTGGAACCTGTGGAGAACTTGGACGAAAGGGCCTGTCTGACGCACGGACGCCCCTTGGAGCTGTACAGCCGGCAGACGGAGACGTGCATCTGTGTGCTTTGCATTCGAGAAGGTCGGGAGGACATTGTTTCCATTGAAGACGAATGGGACAAGAAGAAGGTGAAATAGCACATACGATTCAAGTCTATAGAGTGGGAAACACTAAATGAGGTACATGTGACGAGGTTTGAAGTTGGGATATTGACTTGTCTTTTTTTGGTTTCCAACAGGCCGAGCTTGAAAACACAAAGACAGAGTTAAACGAGAAGATTCTGAAGAGAAGAACCCGGATGGATGAGAACGATGCGTCTCTAAAGAGCTGCGAGGTAAGCTGCAACTCATACATTACTGAGCCTGGGTTAGCTTGTGTTGAAAAACCAACCGTCGTCCAGAGTACTTAATGAGTACTTAACAAACCTAGACTATATAAGAAATGGACCTTTACCACTTCTGAAGTCTTGAGTAGTTTTGTGTATCCAGAAGTACAACCGGATGCTGTAAAAGACCCTTTTGGGCCACCAACATATTACACTTATCTTTCATGAATTGAAAACAGGGACAAGCACTAGACCGGACAACGCCCTACTTTATCGTGATTTTTCCCTCTAAATGACAGGTGTCAAACACAAGGCCCGCGGGCCGAATGTGCCCCACCACGTCATTTTATGCGGCTCCTGCCGGCTTGAAAGACTCATGATCGCCTTTATATCCTGTGCTTTTATTTTGAAGGTTTTAAATTAAATGGATTTGTGTTATAATATTAGAGAAATGTTCTCGTGGCACAATATTTCTACTCTAGAATAAACAATAATCAAATGCAAAGACAGTTATCTAGTATGTTCGGGAGTAGTTTATACAGCTCTTCAGGTACACCGGCCCTTTAAGAGGCGGCCATGTGGCCCACGGTGAAGCTGAGTTTGACACCCCTGCTCTAAATGGACCGTAAATTCGATTTCGATTTTGTTGTTGTCTGCAAGTTTTAAATGAGCAATTTCTAAAATAGAAAAAAAGGAGGTCAAACATCAATGCTTATAACCCTATAACCCTAAACCCATTTCCAGGACCAGATGGATACTGAGTGGAGGGATATTGACGATGTGTTCACTGCTGTTGCCGACATTGTGGAGGAAGCCAAAGAGACAGCTCTCAAGCCGCTGAAGGAGAGGAGAAAAGTTGTCAAGGAAGAGGCGAACGGCATCAGAAAGGAGTTGGAAGCTGAGATCAACAGCCTTGAGAAAACCATCTCTGAGCTGGACAACATATCTTTGCTCGAGGATCACATCCTTTTCCTGAAGGTGAGAGAATCGTGAAGAAGGAAAGCTCAACAATCCATTTGTGGCTCGTACCGGGCGGTTAGATCTTCCTCTCTGTCGTCTCTTGGTTGATTCTCTTTCTCCGTTTCTCAGACTTACCCGGCTCTTCAAGAGCTGGACAACCTCAACGACTCAACGGGGCTGGAGCTCGACACCTCGCTGTCTTTTGGCACCTTGAGGAAAACCACAGCAGCCATGTTGGAACAAAGTCAACGGAAACTTGAGAAGCTGACCTCCACCGGTAGGGAAGTAAATCACGGTGGTCAACGTTAAGAAAAGCTTCGATGTCGCCTTATTGTTCTAAGATAGTTGTTTTCTCTCAACAGAACTTCAGAGAGTTTCAAAGTTCCGAGGTACATTTCTTTTTCGTTCTAAAAGTAGACTTTTGCGTCGAGATCTTCGATTGATTTTCTGAACTTGTAATCGCCAGTGGACGTGACGCTGGACCGGACCACCGCCCACCGACGCCTCGTTCTGTCCGACGACGAGAAGGAAGTGAGAGATGACGGGGCGAACCGCCAGTTCCTGGAGGGCCTCCAGGACCTGGCTGCGAGGCAGACCTTCGCCCTCGGACAGCTGGGGCTAGTCACTGCCTCCCAGGACCCGTCGGAGCTGCCGACCCCCGAGGCCCAGGAGCCGTCGGAGCTGCCGACCCCCGAGGGCCAGGAGCCGTCGGAGCTACCGACCCCCAAGGTCCAGGACCCGTCGGAGCCACCGACCTCCGAGCCGTCGGAGCTGCCGACCTCCAAGCCCCAGGATCCGTCGGAGCTGCCGACCCCCGAGCCCCAGGACCCGGCGGCGCTGCCGACGACCCATGTTCCCCGGGACCCATCGGCGGAAGGCCGACCCTGGTTCCCCGTGACCCGATGCCGCTACCGACCTCTGATCCCCGGGGCCCGTCGGCGGAAGGCCAACCCTGGTTCCCCGTGACCCGACGCCGCTACCGCCCTGATCCCCGGGGCCCGTCCCTGCCCCGTCCCCATCTCGGCTGGCTTCAGCTCAACGTCCCGGTCGACCCCACACTGTAAGAAAAAAACCCGTAAAAAGAAGGTCAAATGACTGGCTACGGCTGCCAAACAAAAACCGTAAATTTAAGGTAAAATACCTTACTTCAAATAAAGGACGAAAACCATAAATTTACAGTAATTTTCATTAAAGATTTTGCAGTGAAATACTGTTTTTTTACAGATTTTTCCTGTAATATTACAATCAAACACCTTAATTAAAGTGATATTTCTATAGGTTCTGCAGTGAAATACTGTTATTTTACAGATTTTTCCTTTATTATTACAGTCAAATACCTTCAATAAAGTGATATTTCTAAAGCTTCTGCAGTGAAATACTGTAATTTTACAGATTTTGCCTATATTATTACAGTCAAATACCTTCAATAAAGTCATATTTCTAAAGCTTCTGCAGTGAAATACTGTAATTTTACAGATTTTGTATGTATTATTACAATCAAACACCTTCAATAAAGTGATATTTCTAAAGGTTCTGCAGTGAAATACTGTAATTCTACAGATTTTTCCAAAATTATTAGTCAAACGCCTTCAATAAAGTGATATTTCTAAAGGTTCTGCAGTGAAATACTGTAATTTTAGATTTTTCCTATATTATTACAGTCAAACGCCTTCAATAAAGTGATATTTCTAAAGGTTCTGCAGTGAAATACTGTAATTTTACAGATTTTGTATGTATTATTACAATCAAACACCTTCAATAAAGTGATATTTCTAAAGGTTCTGCAGTGAAATACTGTGATTTTACAGATTTTTCCTATATTATTACAATCAAACACCTTCAATAAAGTGATATTTCTAAAGGTTCTGCAGTGAAATACTGTGATTTTACAGATTCTTCCTATATTATTACAATCAAACACCTTCAATAAAGTGATATTTCTCAAGGTTCTGCAGTGAAATACTGTGATTTTACAGAGTTCTCCTGTACTATTACAATCAAACACCTTCAATAAAGTGATATTTCTAAAGGTTCTGCAGTGAAATACTGTGATTTTACAGATTTTCCTATATTATTACAATCAAACACCTTCAATAAAATGATATTTATAAAGGTTTTGCAGTGAAATACTGTGATTTTACAGATTTCTCCTGTACTATTACAAGTGTTCAATTATTATGAAATATAAGCTTTTGAGATTACTGTGAAAAATCTAAATACATTGAAACATCTACAAAACATTCAATGTTTCAATTAAAGTAGGGGTTAGAAACTGAATTACATATAAAGTACACACCAATATTGATTTTAAAACATTTTATTTAATGTACATTTTCAAAATCAACCAATTATTCACTATCAGTTGATAAGTGAAAGCAAAACATAAACAAAAGGTCCATAATTGTGGGCGGCTGTAGCTCAGTGGGGTAAGAGGGCCGTCCTACAACCCCAAGGTTGTGGGTTCGATCCCCGCTCTCCCCATTAGTTGCAAGTCGAAGTGTCCATGAGCAAGGCACTGAACCCCCAGTTGCTTCCTGGGCGCATCACTGCAGCCCACTGCTCCTTCATAACTAAGGATGGGTTAAATGCAGAGAACTAATTTCCCCTTGGGGATTAATAAAGTATATTTCTTCTTCATGAATATTTACCAGAAGTGACAGTGCAGGTAAAGAACAATCTTCCAAATTTCCAGTAATCAGCCAGATCCTCGGTGCATCTGGGGGGAAAAAGGGAAGAAGGACAAACAAATTCACTGGAAAGTCCTGAGAAAGTTGGCTTTCATTTCTTACCATTCCTTTAAACAAACTTAAACTAACTATTTTGAAATTGTCTGTACCAATTGACATTCTGTCAATCTGAACAGTCAGCTTTGAGAATGATAGTAATTAAATGATTACCTATTTAAAGCTGCACGCAGTGCATGTCTTAGCACTTCCATCAGAAACATGTGAATCACGAAAAGAAGAAAGACGTGGATTCACAACAATGGGCACGTTTCACAGATGTATCATAGCAAGGTAAACACACTTGTAGCTAAACAAAAAAAAGAAGCTAATTGATACATCTAGATCAAACCAACCACCGATAATTATATTGTGACATGTCTGAGGGTCTTTTCCTCAATGCCCCTTTAGAAATAAAAAAAAGGGTAGATGATGATAATGATGACGACATGTCTTTGAAAAGTATGCTAACTCTACGGTGGCCCTGAGAGATCAACACACTGCCACTTAAGAAAACACATGCAAAAAGACAAAACACAGGCAAGTTAAGATTAAACTTTAGCAATTTGACAACACATGTCCAGCATTTAGAAAACATGCCGCAAATACAGAAAACAGAAGTGTTTCCAAAGGACAATGGTGCTGAGCACGGTTTGAACATGTTTGTTGCTGCTAGTTTGAGACTCGTGAAGTTATTGAAGTGACGTCGGCTCCGTATACCATCTGTTTATGTTGGGAACTGACTTTTGCTGCTGCTTTACTCTGCACGTAAAGTGACCGCTGCACGCAACTCATAGGACTTTGCAGAGCGAAAAGCAGAATTCAATCTCATATGACCTCATCTTCAAAATTGAAAATGTTACGTTAACTGTAGCTTGCATAATAACCATATAAGCAATAACTTTATGGTGGTGATAGTAGTACGAGGTATGTTCATTTCAGGTACGGTAATAGTGGTCTGTTTGGGGATTTTTCAAGGAAAGAAGTCTCATGGGAATGCTTGGCTTACTGTAGACTATACGTCTGTATATTTTTTTTGTCTAATAATGCCTACATGAATATGATGCAGGCTACAGGCTGTCTGTCCACACTGTTAAACCGGATAGTACAGTTTAAAATCTGTCAAATCTCCTCAGAAATAATTAGAATGACTGATATAATTCAGCTTTTCCGCTCTGCAAGGTCCTGCGAGGTGCATGCAGCTCACTTTCCGGTGAGTAGAGCAGTAGCATATTGTAGGTCCACAACGTAAACAGATGATACAATACCCGATTTCAATAACTTCATGAGTCACAAAACCATAGCAACAGCAAGCCTGTCCAAGCCGTGTTCATCACGATTTAGTGTCCTCTTGAAACACTTTTTCTTAATTTGCAGCGCTTTTCTGTACCGTGTTGTGTCGTCTGAATTTGCAGCGCTTTTTCTAAATGCTGCACATGTGCTGTCAATTTGATGAAGTTGTTTTCTTAATTTGCTTGTGTTTTGTCTATTAGCATGTTTTATTAAGTTGCAGTGCCCTGACCTCTCAGGGCCACCGTACAACTCAAAAGAAGGCCGAAGGAAAAGCTCCTCAGTTTTTTTTATGGCCAGTGGAAGAACTGTCTTAAAAAAGTGCTTTGCTCAGATCATTAAAGTACTTGAGAAATCATATCTAATATTAATCACAATGTAAGGTTTTGCAATAGTGGTTCAAATGGACTAATATCTTTTATATATGCTGCAGTGGATACTTACGAGTGATGGACTTTGGGTGTTTCCCCCCGTCAATGTTGTTCCAATCCTTATTGAGCTGAAAAATATAAGAAAGTTTCGTGTAATTAGCTATTATCAGTGTTGAAAAGGGTAATGTGAAAATGAATCAGAAAAAAACTGCCACCACATATTTCGTGCATGCAGAAAGTATTCTGACTTTTTCACTTTTTTCCCATTTTGTTATGTTGCAACCTTATGATAGAATCATTTGAATTAATTTTTACCTCATCAATCTACACTCAATACCCTGTAATAAAAAAGAGAAAACTGAATTATCACATTGACATACGTATTCAGACCCTTTACTTGGTACTTAGTTAATGCACCTTTGGCACGGTTAAAGCCTCGTCTCTTCGATAAAACGCGACAAGCTTTACACACCTGGATTTGGGGATGTTCTGCCATTCTTTTCTGCAGATCCTCACACGCTCTGTCAGGTTGGATGGGGACCGTTGGTAAACAGACATTTTCAGATCACTAAAAACAAATCACAAACCTATAAGTGACCATGGAAGGTGAACTCAGTTTTAAGAATCATATCACCAGCATCACCAAGGTGCCTTTTTCCAACTCAGAAACATTTACAAAAATTAGAGGCTTTATTTCCCAGTCTGACTTAGAGTAACTCATGCATGCATTTGTTTTGAGCAGGCTTTAAATGAACACAACACATTTTTACAGTATGTATGTGTGTATTGTTTCTGTTTAAATGCACATGTTTGCTGTTTTATATTGTTTTTTGTAAGAACAAATCCTATCTCTCTCTATGTCTTGTCTGTTTGCTTACCTGTCCTTGAGTGGAATTATGTGCCCCACCATCCAGTGGTATCTTGTCACTCCTGGTTCTTCAGCCTTCTCATGATCTTGCAGGCCATGCACTGCTCAGGGTCCAGTGCTGTGTGCACGGTTCGAAAAAGTGAAGAATACTGTCAATTATATCCATGTCACCCACCCTAAACCACATTCAAGTATGTTTTCTGGTTGTGAGACAGAATCATGCCAACAAGCTAACGTTACCTGAAGCTAGTTTACTTAACTAGCTAACCAAACTCTTTGTAACAGTCCGTTTATCCACCTATAGCATTATTTAATCCATTATGAACTGTATTGAACACACTAATTAACTGATTTTAATGTAATAACATTACTTTTAAACATGTAAAATGATTAATTTGTTTCCATATGTCTAAATGAAATATGTTTAAACTATGCTAAACAGAAAATTACATTAGGTTGTTTCAGAAAGTAACAGTGAAAATATTTTCTTACCTGATATCTTCAATAATTTTGCAGGATATCAATTCACGTACTTTGCTGGTCACCACATCCCGTATGATCCTTCCTCTGTGTCCCAGTCTTTCTTTCTCCGTTGACATCCCACAAGTTAAAATCGCAGGCATATGTAAAATACTTCAGGTAATAATGCAGGTAGGTCAACAGCAGACACTAGCAGACCTGCCGAGTAGCGCCTGCCCCGCTGCGGCTTCCCGCTCCAACAGACGTAATTTCAAATCCGCGGCGCGGACATTTCTCATTGGCCAGTTCTCTGAGTGACAGGCAGATTATCCAATCATGTTCAAAGCAACGTGGGGAGACAGCCAATAGCAATGGTTTTAGCGTAGTAACATAACAAATATAGAAAAAGATGACTTGTTTTGAAAGAAACTAAAGAAATGTCTGTATTTAGTTGTAGCCTATTTATAGGCTGGTATATTCAATTAACTCTTTCCATTGCAGTGTATGAATACAAATGAAATACTATATGGTAAAGTTGTAATAATACCTATAGGTTAACACAAACACACATAGACACATGGTAGGCTATATATATATATATTTCCCACACTTAGTATGTTTTTAATGCCGGCTGAGAGGGGCGACGGTTGGTCATTCAATTCCTTTGTAGTATACTTACTAGTCTACAGTCAACAGAACTCCAACACATTGATCCATATGAAGCGTTTCCTCTACATTGAGTCTACTCAGAAGTGGTAGATTATTATTTGTATTATTACTATTATTTCCCCGGTTAGCCTCAACACAAGAACACACAAGTAGAGGCCCAGTGTTTAGTGGTTCTTTAATTAAAGAAAATGAAGCACCCAAATATTTAAAAAAAGTTTTAGTGCCAATAGTTTTAGTGCACAATAACCCAAATGAGGACTGATGACGGCAATTGAGATGGAACAATCAACAATAATCACTGCATATATTGCTTATCGCTGGATTGATATCATGGTGACATTCTATTTACATTCAGATGGCCCATAGTATGACCCTCTTGCATTTTAACAAATCCCTGACCTTTCCTTTAGAACCACCAAAATGCTAACTGTGCAAACATGACAATGTCATTTCCCCCTAACTGTGTTGCAGTGTTATGCGGCAGGTTGGTTTCGAGTTCAGCCTTTGCCCACAGCAACACTCATTTGCCAACATGGCCATTATCCCATACAAGTTGCAACATGTTTTCAAACTTTTAACCGCATGTAGCAAGTCAATCCATTGCGAAGCCATTTCCCCCTCTTCTTGTCTTTATTCTTCTGCATAGCTCAAATCCAGCAGATCCAAGGTGTTGGCCAAAGTAGTTAGGCCATTAGCCATCCTTTATATGGGGCAATGTACATTTTAATTGTTCAACTGCTCACTGTAGACAGTGAATGTCTTTAAAGTATGTTAGTTGTCTATGGAAGCAAGGTAGATTCAACAATAATTGTGCAGTTTGATAATGCACTACAGCATCATCTCCAGGCTAAATTGGCTGAGTATAACTTCGGGATCTCTGCCAATTTGCGTCAAAACGATGAAAAGGCTGATTTAACCCCGCAAATACCATACATTTTTGGAGGCACATTCAAGACTACTTGAGCTCATGTCCAGGCTGAAAAGGTTGAATTAAAGGCAGCCAACAACGCTGTTTCTCGGATAAAGAAACTGCTGTCCTCAATTCCCCCGGCTAAATGCAGTCTTTGGCTGAATTACGATGCCCAAGACAGCATGCACTGCAGCAGCACAAGGCCTACTTTCTTAGGGCTAAACTCCCCTCTTTCACTGCTGTGTGGATGCCCAAGACTGCATGCACTATAGCAGCACTGGGCCTCAATCACATGGGCAAAGGTTACTGTCTTTTGCCGGCTAAAGGACGCCCAAAGTAGCAAGCAACTATGGCAGAATCGGGCCTCCGTCGTTAGGGCAAACCCAGTTAATTTAACCGGCCTGGAAGTGTCCATGTGGGCATAAATCTCTATAATACAGGCCAAACTCACCCTCTATTTTTTACTTGCACAACTTGGAATGTGGAAATCAAATGTTTTTAATAGCATTGTCATTTTCAATAAAGGCCTATTCCAGTTCAATGTAACACAATTAATATCACAGATAGCAAACTGACTCCCTCCCGGATGCGTCATAGGCTCCGGATCAGTGGCTAGATGTACAGCCGTATGCACCCATATTCATTCAATTTGGATCCTTCCATAAAGCAGCTCATTTGGCCCGGATCAATTACTTTACATACCGACATATATTTAATATGCATCAATGGGGAAAAAAGAAATGCAATCGGAAATAATATCAAAAACAATTTATTAAAAGGACATCAAATTATTTCTTGTACATGTATGAATCATATTTATTTATAATTAGGTCGAGACAATATATACACACATACATATAGAGTAAAAACTATAGCTCACATTAGAACACAAGAGCTACAACTAATACAACCATAAATACCGACCACCTAACCCAAATACCACAATTCTCCCAGAGAATAGGTCGCAGTGGCCTCAAGTGAATGGTGGAACTTCCAACTGAGAACTGGTGTGTGTATATATATATATATATATATTATATATAAAAATATAAATATATATTTTTAATTCTGTTCAGTGTGGGGGATGTCGACAGTAGCACGCCTCCTGAGCTACCCGGTTTGCTGCCAGGTTGAACCACCTAATGGCATGCTTTAGAATCTGTTCATCAGTGGATGCATGTGTGGCATGATTCTTTCTGACGGCATCTGTAATCACACAAGCAGATACAAAATCTCATGAATCCTCAGTGCAACATAGAGCAGAAATGCAGTCTAAAATCTAGTAGCTGTCTGGCACTTAAGGTGTGCTATGCTATATTTAGAGCCAATATATCATATAACTATTATGTAAAGATATAGTCGAGTAACATTTACCCAAGTAGAGAATAAAGTTGCAATTCAAACATTTTATTTAGCAATCATAAAAAGATCTGGGAAAGATGGTTATTCGTAAGTTTGAACACTACTCAAGACCTCTGGGTGAATCCAAATTGTTTTCATTAAATATGAGTTACTTACGCAGGAGCAGTCTTAGATGTCATTTGACTGAATAATTTTTTTCCATTCATTCGAGGATGTTCCACGTTTGGCATCATGTCGTCCGATCGTTGCCAGGGAGGAAATCGAAAATGGATCGAAAAAGTACGATTAATATTTGATACTTTACAGAATGTTTGAAAAAACATTTCCATCAAACATGGTATTGTCTAGTGTAAATTACATACAATAGATTTTAATCAGCTTTGCGTGAGATTCTTAAAACAAAAAAACTCACCACTCATTAGAATGTTGACGGGATCTTTGAGCCGTTGCTCAAAAAGGTCCACTTCCTCCATTGTGGTACACGGAAACGGGTCTCTCACCTCTGTAATTGTCTCCAGCATGCCTAGGATTTGAACTGGAACAGCTATATAAAAAAAACATTAGAAAAACAGTTAAAAAATGTAACGATTAAGAGATTTTACATAAAATATGGAAATATCAAGTTTTATACAATTTAATTAATGCAATCATAATAATCATATTCACTTGGATTCAATGTGACAGTGTGTATTGCATGTCTTGTATCCAATTAACAATTGTTAACATTTGAAAAAATTAAATGATTAAAAGGTTCAATTTGAATCCCATAGCCGTTTGAGGTGTTGCTCACCACAGCAGGCAATGGTGTCTGAACCACACCACGCCTCGCCAGGTGGGCGTGTCCTCTGGCGTGTTCGCTGTCCTGCTGGTGATGGAGTACATGGAATAGTTAGGAGGAGGCATGATTGAGGGACAACTGTCCCGCTAGTGGTTGGACCCCTGTTTTGTGGGGGGAATTTTCATTTTCACTGTCTCCATCCGAGTCTCCATAGAAATGGCTAGAAAGAGATAGTAAAAAACTAATTGGTCATACTATAAAATGAATGACAGACGCTTTATTTTATTAAGGTAAAAGTGTTCTAAAGAATAAAATGTATACACATTTACTCACACCGGCATTGGCTTCCTCTTTTTAGGAATTGCCTCCTCTTCTGACTGAGATCTGATGTGTCGAAGACATATATTTCCACCAAGTAATTATCTAAAAATTAAGTCACATAAACACAATGAAAAGTACAGAATTATAAACAGAACAATGTGATTAAATGTTGTTTCCAACATATATAACAAAGTGATTTTTATATCCGCTTAAAACGCCAATTAATACAATATTAATATAATACCGTATGATCCAATTACCTGACGCCATGTGTCTGCCAGTCTGGTCCAGGTTGTTCGGCGCTTCTGACAGCCTTGTCCACCCTTTCGTCCTCGGATATTTCGTAACGGTAGCAGTAGTGCCACAAAGCTGGTATAGCTTTGTGGCACTACTGCTACCGTTTTGTTAGTCAACAATTCTATGAAGTGGAACATCCTGAATTACAGAGGAAAGAAACAAACAGTGTCACTTGTCACAGAAATATAACCTTCTGTTCCAAGAACTTTGAAAAAAATAATATTTTGCAACTATTAAAGTTCTTTATAACCAGGAGTATGAAAATTTGTGTTTGAAAACACGAGGTATACCGTAAAAAAAAAGAGATTAAACGGCAATAATAGGCGTGTTATACACATTGAAGAGAAGAAACTTTACTTAACAGTCAAAGTTGTATTCAGTTTCCCATCAATCACAGTGATGTAGTCAAAACATCTTGACGGACCCTCCGTCTAATGGTGGAGCTGGAGACAGGCCCATTCTTTCTGTTCATTTTATCTAAAACAAACCAAAATACAAACAATGTTTGAAATGCATCTTTTCTTTCAGGAAATATACAATATCTATTTGTTCTCAATTGTATTAATTTGTAGTGTTTATATAGCATGTCAAGTCATTTTTATAAAAACACTGTTACGGATGCGTTGTGTGGAGGACCCAAACGCAGCAGGAGTTTCACGAAAAACTGAGTTTATTCTCAGTACAGGAACACGGACAACACCACACGGGAACGAAAAAAGACGATCTGACACCAGACAAACAGAAGGACACAGATTAAATACACAGGGGAACGAGACACAGGTGGAAACAATCAGGAAAGAAACAGACAAGCACAGGGAGGGATGAGCAGGGAAACAGGAAACGAGACAGGGACTTCAACATAAAACAGGAAACACACAGATCCTAACAAACACTACGCTATTAAGATAGTATTTTAATGAATTAATACAAATCTGGTCATTATAAAGTTAAACAGGTTATACGGTTCCCTCTCAAATGTGTCTTTAAGTTGCTGTGAAAACATTTCCTTCCAAAGAATGTGTGCTTACCTGAATTGTAGAGATGGCGATCAACAGTGTTGTCACTTCTGTACAACTGTGAGGATGACATTGCAAATTCTAAGTTACGTGTTGAGAACTCAATACATGCAGAATTAAATTAAAACAGGTCTGTGCTGGCTAGCGTTATTAGCTCGCGGGCTAGCGGTTAGCTCGCTCAGCTTCCATCGCGCACCCTTGGGTTGGAGCTTAAGTAACCTAACCACTGACAATTCAGCGCTAGCTGCAGAAGATAGCTCCATGAGAACCACACATGGTAGTTAGCTGGACCAGCCCTGGCAGAGGGGACACGTGCAGTAGCAACATCAGCTTATACACCATCACCAACTGTGTGTGATTATATACGATTTTTTTCTTTTAAAACCGGGATGTTACGGTAATAACTTATTTACGTTGAAGTCTAACAATACCTCAAACTTCACAAAGCAATGTTAGCGGCAGCCAAAAGAAGAGGGAACTCTTAAGAAAACGAGCCATAATTCGACAGTAGCAACACAATTCAACACTTACCTAACTCGTACTTCTGGCGCAAAGAGCTGCAGTTTTGAAAATACCAGTTTGAAAAGTCGAAGGGCAACAACTTGGAGCATCCACCGCAGTTACAACGCTGTCTGATGGTGCGCGGATCCGGTGGCATGACCAAACCGAAAGCGACAGGAGGCGGATAGGATCAACTGCTATCTGGGATGCTTCGCACTCCGCTCGTGGTGGTCATTGCCATTGTGACGGTCTTATTTCTAGTTGACACTAAATCCTATATGGCAAGTTTCTGCTGCACTGCTCTCTTGAGGTTGAAACTTTCAAGCATGTTACATGCATTTAGCTGGCGCTTTTATCCAAAAGCGACTTACAGTTAGAAGTTAGATGTCTCGCCCGGGACACCGACACTGGACAAATACTCACGGTCGCCCTATAATGCTCCTATAAAGAACAAGTATCAAAACCTATTATTTCTTCTACTTTGTACTCTTAAAAAAAATGCAATATGTTTAATGTAATGACAAAAGTTAGCTACATTTAGATTCAGATTTACAGAGTTTGAATGTAAAAGTACACATTAATATAAATAGAATATGATCTACCTTAAAATTACAAAGAAAATCGTTAAATTGTTAGTATGGACATAAACCTTCATATAAGGAGCTCCACGTTTAATTACAGGTAATAATTGTTGTTTTACATGAATTTGTATGTCATTTAAGAAAACGGTAAAAAGACCGTATTAATAATACAGTCATTTTTCTTTACAAAAATGGGAAAAAAATGTTATTTTGTATTATGAGCATAAAACTTAAATTAACAGTTGGGTTGTTAATTTAAAGATAATGTCTGTAATTTCACAGAGTTTTGTATGTAATTTAAAAAGAAAGAAAAATACTGTAAATATTTAGAGTTATTTTCCGTAAAATTAGGATCTTTTTACAGTGCAGAGCCCCCACGTCCTGAGCCCGGTCTCAGAGCCCTCCTCCGCCCAAGCTCTCATGGGGGAGGGGAGTAGGTTAGGCCGGATGGCCTAAATCGGATGGTGGGGAGTGGCAGCTGTCTCTGATTTGGCCTCGCTGCTGGTCATTGGCAATCAGTCAGCAGCCGAGGCCACCCTTGTAAAAGCTCCCACTTGAGAGTGGAGGGAGAGTGAGCAGAGGCGCAGGTTTTGCGGAAACCTCGTGGTGCCTGGCTGGTCCTTGGTGCGGGTGGGGAAACCCACGGGTAGCGGCGTGAGTCCTGCTACAGTGGTTTTGGCTGCTCCTCCTGCGTTATCAGCTGTGCGGGAGTTTATGAGAAATGGCAGAGTCCAACTGAGCCACCCTCTTCCCAGCAGAGATAGGTGTGTCTGAACCTGAATGCAACACAACACCGTCAGAGCTCGGACGGACGCGCTGCTCGTCGCTCAACAGAGGTATGCGAGTTTTATATTTAAATTTTAACGTTCCAGTATTTACAAGTTCGAATCAGAAATGGAAGAGACAAGCTGCGATCAATACACGATACTTTGTTTATGTACATTATGAGTGAGTATGGATATGTTTGTACTGGAAATGATTTTACTATACGTTGTAGTCAACTAATTTAAACGTGTACCAGTATCTCCAGTCTGATTGTCTGTTAGTTTTATTGTGCAATAGTTTGACATCACCCGGTTGGCTCTGACGTCGTATCCTCTACCCTCTCATAAATGGATCTCATCTACACTGGATAGCTGTAAATGTATAACTTTTGTTATGTTGTTGCGTGTGCTTGTTGAAAGAGTATTTTCCAGGGCCACAAATGAAAACAAGAAATAAATAAATAAAGATTTTATTTCTCTCCATATTCACTGATTTCTTTGTAGATTTTTTTTCAGTATCACCCACGCTTCCTCCCTCCCTTTGTTGTATATCAGCAGTTCCAAAATGCTTGTATGTGTGTGTATTGAGGTCAACTACTCAGCATGGTCTGTCTTACAACTCTGATTTCTTTCCTCACACACCAGAAATGCAATTCAACGTGTTATATTGTCTGAACTGAGGAAGCCGGAGCCCCTGAGTGAAGCCATGCAGACACAGGGAGACTCTCACTATGACTATCCCACACATCACAATGGGATGAATTGTATTTGGGGCGGAGGACATGTGGGATATGACGACGCTTATTCAGGTTTTCGAGCATTCTTTAGACGTCCTTCCAGCGCATTCGTAATTTAAGTTTTTTGTTACCTGCTGCGTGAGTTATAAGCATCATACACTCTGTCATATTCATTGAATGTGTTGTAACTCTGTAATGATTCCTTCTGGTCACATGACATCTATTGTTCTGTCCATCCTGGAAGGATCCTCCTCTGTTGCTCTCCTGAAGGTTTCTTCAATTTTTTTCCCTGTGAAGGGTTGTTTGAGAGTTTTTCCTGATCCGTGTGAGGTCAAAGGTCAGGGATGTCTGTGTACAGATTGTAAAGCACTCCGAGACAAATTAGTAATTTGTGAGAATGGGCTATACAAAATAAACTGAAAATTGAATCGAGTTGTTTGTGTGCTTTGACAATAAGCCGAGTACCATATAGTCCCATTAGATTGGACAGGCTCAATCTCACGCCGATATCCCCAAAACTAGGCAACTAACACCAGACCTATCTAGACGGATACATAGCACTACAGGGGACGCTTGGTAAGCTGTTTAGTCACCATCAAAACACGGCGGCCAACAATAGATGTAAAGAAATTGAGACAAGCGATACAAAGACCGCTGGTCAGGTGTTTTGGGATCCTGTCACAAAGCCAAATGAATCAAGAAGTACTGGGATTCAAATGTGCGCTAACACAAGTTTTCTGTACCTCTTTAAAGGAATGCATGCCGACGCCACGCCAAAGTCCGACCGGTATGCTCACGCGCGTGCGAAGACCCCGATGTCCGAGCCTCCGCAGTGCTGCATCTGTCTGGATGAGTTCAGCAGCCCTGCTCTCCTGCCCTGTGGACATTGCTTCTGCCTGGGCTGTATCGGCGAATACTGGAGGATCCAGGCGGCCTGTCAGTGCCCACTCTGCAAGGCCTCTTTCCCCACGAGGCCTCAGCTTATCGCGGCCCAAACGCCGCGCGCCGCCGCCCCGAGCGAGGAGGCGTCGGCGCCTTTTAAAGCCGGGGAGGTTCCCTGTGATCTCTGCCCGGCGAAGCGCAGGGCGGTCAAGTCCTGCCTGGCGTGCCTGGCCTCCTACTGCGCCGCTCACCTGGAGCCGCACTACCGGAGAGAAGATCTCGGGCGCCATCTCCTGATCGGCGTGGGGAAGAACCTGGAGGACTCGGTGTGCAGGCTGCACGGGAAGCGGTTGAACAAGTTCTGCAGGAGCGATCAGACGTGCATCTGTGCCATGTGCGCCCAGACGGAACACAGGGGCCATCGCATTATTTCTGTCAACAGGGAGGCGACAAAGAAGAAGGTAAAGTTGAATAAAACCACGACGACAATAGAGTTAAGTTAAGTCAAATGTCATATTTTGTCTGCCCGAACATTGGACATGTGCAACTCATTTAACCCTTGTGTTGCCTTCGGGTCATTTTGACCTGAATCAATATTACACCCTCCCCCCGCCTATGGGTCATTTTGACCCGATTCAATGTTTCACCCTCCTGTTACCTTTATATTTACTAACATATTTTACCCTTTGGGTTCAATTTGACGCCAGCAATTAAAACCTCCAGAAAATTATTAGAATTAATATTGTTTTCCAAGTATAGGTGTGAGGCACTTTATGTTTGTTTGTTGACTACCGAAAGAACACCGACATTAAACATTGAATGGGGTCAAATTAATCCGAAGGCGGGGGGAGGGTGTAATATTGATTCGGGTCAAAATGACCCGAAGGCAACACAAGGGTTAAAGTTGCATGGGGAAGCAAAGGATCAGACTCTATGTACCTTTTGAGAGAATACATACTGGGGTTTGTTCAGGATTGCAACATGTTTAGATATCGACAGATCAATACAGTCACGACATTGATCATTGGCTTTAAATGACACTGCGTGGTGCAGCCACATCAGTTCTGCCGACGTCATCGTTTTTGTTGTCCACAGGTTAAACTAAAATTGAGAAGGATGAAAGTTCAGCAAGACATTCAAGAGAGATTGAGTAAAGTTGAGAAGATCAAGCTCTCCGTAGGCCTCAGTGAAAAGAATCCAAAAGAGGAAAGAGCTCAGAACAAAGAGCTCATCGGACAACTGGAGGAAGAAATCTCTGAGCTGGAGAGGAGGAGCGCTGAGCTGGAGCAGCTGGAGCAGACCGAAGACGACCTCCACTTCCTGCAGGTCAGCGTTACGATCAAAAATCAACTGATGATGGATAATTCAATAAGAAAATATCTGTTCTCACTGTAGTCTCTCTCTTTCCTCTCCAGACATGTTCAGGTTTGTCCTAACAGGTGGACTTAAGGTGGACTGACACCTTCAGGTGGACTTAAGGTGGACTGACACCTTCAACTGACACCTTCGAGATATCTTCGTGGGAGAAAAATCCAGAGCGGCAGACATAGTTACCGATAGACTTTCTGGTGGAGGTAATAGTTTGGGACCTCTTGAAAATGGCAAATTCTCCTTTTTACGCATCATTTTTTTCCGGGTATAAACAAAAAGAATACCTTCAACCAGAGAAACGCTCTCTGTTCCCAATGTTTACAGTATTTATGTTAAACTAAGCTAACTGGCTGCTGTTTCATATCTGATATGTATCTTCTCATCCAACTCTCTGCCAGAAAGAAAAAAAGTGTTTGGTCCAAAATAAAACCTCCAAGTTCAGCAGATTTATTCAAATGCAGTTCCCTGTTTTCTTTCTTTATTGATATGCATTTAAAATTATGATATGAGCAGATTTTATAAAAAAATAATCTCAGGAACTACAATAATTGCTAAAATCCAATATTAATACAAACTATAACTTATTGAGAATATATTGTATGCCTGTAATTTATCCTGGAGGAGCACAGAGCAGGAATTCAAGAAGAAGGGGCTGACGTGAAACAGCTGGAGAGGATGGCTCAGGACCAGTGTTGGGCAAGTTACTGAAATTAGTAATTTTTTATAGTTACTAGTTACTTCTTTTAAAAGTAATTTAATTACTTTACTAGTTACTGTATATCAAAAGTAATTAGTTACTCGGGAAAGTAACTTTTAAGTTACTTTTATGTCTGCTTTTTTAATGTAATGAACAGTACTGAACAGTCAAACACAATAAACATGTTGTAGACCTATTTATTGCAATCAACAGGGCAACAGGCCTTCAAATCAAGCAGTCGTACAAAAGTCCCTTTTAATAATTAACTTAATACAAAATAACTGTCTGTCATTTAACAGTGTTTTTTTTTTACCACATTAGGCCCAATGAAATAAAAGTGATTGGCCTACAGTATTAACACTAATTAAAAGAGAAAACAAAGATGCCTTGAGGTGCTGCATATAATTGAGGGGGGGGGGGGGGGTGCTCACCTGTGTGCGCGGATGTGTCTGCGTGTACGTGCTGATCTGGAGTCAGTTTGGTAGGATTTGGGTATAAATAAATTATTTCATTTAGAATATGGATTTTTATTTAAAGATATTCATGTAATTTGCATGCAAAATAGGTCTACCCGAAGCAGCGGACAAAAAATTCAACCCGCGGCAACACTTCAAAAGTAGCCCAATTCCGCGGGAAAACCGCGGACCTGGCAACACTGGAAGCGGCTGTCAATCACAGTGTGGCACCGTGATGCTGGTCGAGGGGGCGGGCCTGTGATTGGCGGAGTAGAGGGGAGGCGGGGTTAACCTGCCGATAAACGGAAGTTAAGGGTGGTTGACGGGAACCATTGTTGTTGATGTCCGAGCTGCTGAGCCGAGAGGAGCACGCTGTCTGTGTTGGTGAATGCCCAATAAAGTGAGGATTAATAACGTCGTCCCGTCTCCGTGTCATCAGTCCATAACGTCCGAGACGTTACAATATCATTGCGCCACCAAGGCCCTGCGATGTCGGATCAGAAGCAGCTAAAGTAGCCTAGCTTGTCTTCTTGTCTGCAAGTGTTCATTTTTCACAAAAGAGAGTAACGCGAGTAACGAACTCATTTAAATTTCAGTAACTGTAACTGCGTTAGTTGATTTTAAAAAATACTTCGTTACACGCTCGTTACCGCTAAAAGTAGTGGAACTCCCAACACTGCTCAGGACAGACGAGGGTGGAAACAATTCATCAATGGCCTATGTTCCGAGAGGAATACAAAGGCATAACTAACTAACTGTAATTTATGCCTGGGTGGATGATCTGATTTATTTTCCGGACAATGTGAGCTTACATGCAGTATTTGGCTTTAAATGTATTTTTGTTTTCATCCTTTTTTTTATTACAGAATGTCGGAACACGAAACACTGTATTCAGGCTGAACAATAAATACAATAATAAGTGCGTTCAAGTAAAACATCAAATCCATACTTGTTTATAGTTTTGTTGGAGTTACGCTTTTTCTTCAAATGCTCGCACTTAATGAAGCGTTTTTAATTGCATCCTTTTCAGTCTACCAGTCAAACATATACAGTGCATCCGGAAAGTATTCACAGCTCTTCATTTTTTCCACATTGTTATGTTACAGCCTTATTCCAAAATGGATTAAATTCATTATTTTCCTCAACATTCTACACACAAAAACCCATAATGACAAAGTGAAAACTGTTTTTTGCAAATTTGTGCACGTTTATTAAAAATAAAGAAGGAAAACATAACATGTACATAAGTATTCACAGCCTTTGCTCAATACTTTGTTGAAGCACCTTTGGCAGCAATTACAGCCTCAAGTCTTCTTGGGTATGATTCCACAAGCGTGGCACACCTGTTTCTGGGCAGTTTCTCCCATTCTTCTTTGCAGAACCTCTCAAGTTCCATCAGGTTGGATGGGGAGCGTCGGTGCACAGCCATTTTCAGATCTCTCCAGAGATGTTCAATCGGGTTCAAGTCAGGGCTCTGGCTGGGCCACTCCAGGACATTCACAGAGTTGTCCCAAAGCCGCTCCTTTGTTATCTTGGCTGTGTGCTTCGTGTCGTTGGCCTGTTGGAAGATGAACCGTCGCCCCAGTCTGAGGTCCAGAGCGCTTTGGAGCATGTTTTTATCGAGGATGTCTCTGTACATTGCTGCATTCATCTTTCCCTCAATCCTGACTCGTCTCCCAGTTCCTCCTGCTGAAAAACATCCCCACAGCATGATGCTGCCACCACCGTGCTTCACTGTAGGGATGGTGTTGGCCAGGTGATGAGCAGTGCCTGGTTTCCTCCAGACATGACGCTTGGCATTCAGGCCAAAGAGTTCAATCTTTGTTTCATCAGACCAGAGAATTTGGTTTCTCATGGTCTGAGAGTCCTTCAGGTGCTTTTTTGCAAACTCTAGGCGGGCTGTCATGTGCTTTTTACTGAGGAGTGGCTTCTGTCTGGCCACTCTACCAAACAGACCTGATTTGTGGAGTGCTGCAGAGATGGTTGTCCTTCTGGAAGGTTCTCCTCTCTTCATAGAACAACGCTGGAGCTCTGTCAGAGTGACCATCGGGTTCCTGGTCACCTCCCTGACTAAGGCCCTTCTCCCCCGATCGCTCAGTCTGGCTGGGCGGCCAACTCTAGGAAGAGTCCTGGTGGTTCCAAACTTCTTCCATGTCCGGATGATGGAGGCCACTGTGCTCATTGGGACTTTCAATGCTGCAGAAATCTTTCTGTACCCTTCGCCAGATCTGTGCCTCGATACAATTCTGTCTCGGAGGTCTAAAGATAATTCCTTGAACTTCATGGCTTGGTTTATGCCCTGATATGCACTGTCAACTGTGATACCTTATATAGACAGGTGGGTGCCTTTCTCAATCATGTCCAATCAACTGAATTTAGCACAGGTGGACTCCAATCAAACATCTCAAGGATGATCAGTGGAAACAGGATGCACCTGAGCTACATGTTGAGTGTCATGGCAAAGGCTGTGAATACTTATGTACATGTTATGTTTTCGTTCTTTATTTTTAACAGATTTGCAAAAATTTGCAAAAAACAGTTTTCACTTTGTCATTATGGGTTGTTGTGTGTAGAATGTTGAGGAAAATAATGAATTTAATCCATTTTGGAATAAGGCTGTAACA
>NC_079408.1:4508929-4573051 GCF_029220125.1 Pseudoliparis swirei
TGTGTATGTGTGTGTGTGTGTGGTGGGGGAGGGGAGTTGAGGTTTGTGTCCATATATAGAAAAACATAAACTAAACAACACATAATGATAAAGATAAGAAAAGATAAAATATGAAGTACAGGCAAGTGTAATTAAGCTTAATTAAGAACAAATAGATGGCGTGCCTTGCAGTTTAAAGTTTAAAGCAAGACGATAACATATTACATGTTAATACACAATCATAACGATTCCATGTTATTTACTGTGAGGTGTGATTATTTAAGGATTCATTAACTCCCCCATCTTTAAGAGTCAGGGCTGATTAAAGGTTTGATTCCTCTCCTGTTGCATCATATCCTGTTCAACTATATTTTAGCAGCAACAGGCCCTGACACTCCCATTTTGTAAAACATTTAACTCATATTTTAGTGTCTTCTAATTCTTTAAATGGACAATATAAAGCTTTCTGCTGCTTGAGGTCTCACGAGATAACGACAGGTGGGGTTGGTGACGTCATGAAGCACCGTGGCATCATGGGAGCTGTAGTCTTCACCACCATTGCGGTAAAGACATCAGAGCGAGCGGAGCATTTTAAAAAGTCCTGCCGAGATCAGGCTGCTGTCGGCGGCCAAGCTGAGCGCTGACCGCCCGGTGCTGTGGAGCTCACCGGTCCCGCGAGCAGGACCTCAAATCGTCGGAGAATATCTTTATTAGGCTGAATTATAACAAACCGACCACATATTTAATGCTTTAACTACTAACTTCTCGCATGAAAACATCCTAAAATGACATTCCGTGACTCAACAACAGTCGTATTTATAAAAAGTAAATTGTCAGTTGGTTATTTTCTCCTCCGCTTTTGTTTCCGGTTGCTGGTGAAATGCATTCTGGGATATCGGCTGGCCAGAGTAGGCACAAGTCTCCTCTGATGCGTCCCCCGGTAAAATGGGCGGATCAAGTTACATCCGAGTATTTTGACCGTGCTTTGCGAGAAGCGGACTCTGAATTGGAACAAGTCCTCGGGCTGCGACTGATGACGCGTCACGAGAACACAAGTACAGAGAAGTACTACACACACGAACACAGATTGATAAACAACCAGTAACTATTGTACTTTGTCATCATTGAGTAAAGTTTCACGTAAAAAAATCAATTATTTTTCTTTCAAGATGTTGTTTACATTTTTATATAAATATTAGTGATGTGAAAAATAACGCGTTAACTCAGTTAATTCAATTACAGGTTTAACTAGTTATTTTTAAAAACGCATTTAACGCATGCGCAGAATGAGCTTCCAATCCGTCTGTTGTTGGTCGTCGGGACGAAAAACGTCACTTGCAAAATGAGCTTCCAATGCACCACTTCAATCTGAACTCTGTCCGCTCTCATGCAGACGGTCTGTTCATCGGTAATGATCCTTCCGCAGGTTCACCTACGGAAACCTTGTTACGACTTCTACTTCCTGTAGATCAGGGTCTCAACACGCCGATCGCGACCTGCCAGTCGATCGCGCGTAGTGTCGTAGATCGCATGACATTAAAAGATTGGCCCGCCCCTGACATGTTCTCTAGAGCACGCCTTTGTTCTTTTATTAAACTAAACGTCTGTTGTTGATCGTATCTCCACAGCAGTATGTCATTTCTGTCTCTTCGCGTTGCGTTAACACTTATCGATCTCCGTCTGCGCCACAGAGCTCCGTGCCGCATCGGGACCGAGCAAAAAAAAGTCACTTGTCAATCTGTCCACCTGTCCGGGCCGGTGAGGTTTCAGCTTTGCAGCGGTGTCCCGCCGTCCCTTTCATCACGGCCCAGTTCATGAAGAAAACCCACACAGTCAGTTTGCCTCAGCAGCTGCTAGAGGAAGACTAGAGGCCTTTAGATTGTGTCATGGTGGAGTTAATGGTTGACAAACAAGAGGAAAATGTTCTGTTTAACCCTCCTGTTACCTTTACATTTACTAACATATTTTACCCTCGGGGTCAATTTGACCCCAGCAATTAAAACCTCCAGAAAATTATTAGAATTAATATTGCTTCCCAAGTTTAAGTGTGAGGTACTTTATGTTTATTTGTTGACTACCTAAATAGCCCTTTAAATAAATAAAAAAGTTGATATTTCTTATATGTTTGACACAGTGAAAAACAGCCTGGGGTCAAATTGACCCCAAAGAACACCGACATTAAACATTGAATGGGGTCAAATTGACCCGAAAGGTAACAGGAGGGTTAAACATTCTGTTTAGGACGAAGATGTATTAATGTTCCAGATGGAAGAAAACTGTTAAATAACTGCTGAGTTGCAGCACCATTGTATAGAAGAATGTATAAATGTATATATCCGTCTTTTGTCATAAATCTCTATGTTCTCACAAAATATACCGAGAATATCGGTAATATGTGATTAATCATGATTAATCCACAAAAACCTGTGATTAACCCGATTAAAATTTTTAATCGTTTCACAGCCCTAATAAATATATATTCCATATCTTCAACAAGTACTACAGGAATGCCATAATTAGATTCAACACTTTTCATCATGTGTTATTTCATAAAGTAATGCACATTGATAATTAATAAATAATAACAACTGGAATAAGTAACTTTAACTTACTGTTCGTGTTTTTAGAAGATCAGCAAAGAGTAAAATGTTTCAACCAGACGACGTCGTGTTTCTTCTCCTTGTGGTCCTCTGCTGTGCTTCAAGTTTCACTTTATACTTACAGTAAGGGCGTGTGTGTGTGTGTGTTTGTGTGTGGGTGTGTGTGTGTGTGCGTGTGTTAGTGTTTGTGTGTGTGTGTGCGTGTGTGTGTGTGTGCGTGTGTGTGTGTGTTAGTGTGTGTGTGTGCGTGTGTGTGTGTTTGTTTGTGTGTGTGTGTGTGTGTGTGTGTTAGTGTGTGTGTGTGTGTGTGTGTGTGTTTGTGTGTGTGTGTGTGTGTGTGTGCGTGTGTTAGTGTGTGTGTGTGTGTGTGTGTGTGTGTGTGTGTGTGTGTGTGTGTGTGTGTGTGTGTGTGTGTGTGTGCGTGTGCATGTAGTAAAAACTTTATTTATTCAAATAATATTTTCCACAGGCTTCATTTCATTCATTGTTTATATTTGTCTTGTTAATACATTATAATCCACAAAGAACAACATTAGATCATAATTTAATAATATTTCCAATTTATTGACAGGGAGGTTAGACAATATATATAACTACCGTTCAAAAGTTTGGGATCACCCAGACAATTTCGTGTCTTCCATGAAAAATCACACTTTTACTCATCAAATGAATATAAAATATAGTCAAGACATTGACAAGGTTAGAAATAATGATTAATATTTGAAATATTAATTTTGTTCTACAAACTTCAAGCTCAAAGGAAGGCCAGTTGTATAGCTTATATCACCAGCATAACTGTTTTCAGCTGTGCTAACATAATTGCACAAGGGTTTTATAATCAGACATTAGTCTTCTAAGGCGATTAGCAAACACAATGTACCATTAGAACACTGGAGTGATAGTTGATGGAAATGGGCCTCTATACACCTCTGGAGATATTTCATTAGAAACCAGACGTTTCCACCTAGAATAGTCATTTACCACATTAACAATGTAGAGTGTATTTCTGATTAATTTAATGTTATCTTTATTGAAAAAACAGTGCTTTTCTTTGAAAAATAAAGTCATTTCTTAGTGATCCCAAACTTTTGAACGGTAGTGTATATATACAGGCACGTGCACAGATAGAGCCCTAGTGGTGCTCCAGCACCAGCCCCTTTGCCCTGGATGAGTAAAGTGCCCTTTTTGCTGGAGACCACTTTTTTCATTCATCAGTATTTAAGAATAAAAGTTACTCTCTCTGTCATCAAGTCCCCCCAAATGTGTTTTAATATCCAACGGGGCATTTATTTGAGTTCTTGTGAGAATTTCGCCCCGACCTGCTCCACGACGCTCCCTCCCCCCGCCGCACTCCTCCCTCCTCCTCCTCCACTTCCTCCTCCGCGCAGTGCTCCTCGCGCCGCCAAACGGCTGCACCTCCTTCTCCTCTGACCCGCAGCACCAGACAAACAGGTCCTGTCGGTGTTTGTCCCCTAACGTTGTTTTGTTATAAATCAACCACAACATTAGCGCTGCTGAAAACATGACGTCACAACTGATCCGACGTTTCTTAAATAAATAAACAAACAAAAACTCACGAAATCCGTGATTTCAAAGCCTTGTCCAGCTGTTTACTGACGTTCGTTATGTTGAGAGAAGAGAGAGAAAAGAGAGAGAGGAGAGAGAGAGAAGAGAGAGAAAAGAGAGGGAGTGAGAAGAGAGAGAAGAGAGAGAGGAGAGAGAGAGGAGAGAGAAAAAAGAAAAAAAAGAGAGAGATAGTTCTTATTCCGTTCTATTTAACGGGCTAGTCTAGGATTTGCGTGGCCAGACTGAAAAAAAAATCATAAGGCCTCTCTTGTTCAAAGGGCCGGGCCAAATGTGGAGGCGGCCCGTATCCGGTCCGCGGGCCTTAGTTTGAGGACCACTGCTCTTGGCTGTTGATGTCCATCAATATCCCTCATTTTGAAAATGACGTAAGAGGGCAATACGGATCCGTATCAGACCAGCGAGGAGGATGATACGTGGCCATTAGTCAATCAGAACGCTTGTACTGTTGTTGCTATAAAATAATTCATCTTTATTCAAAAAGAAAATGTAAGCTAGCGGTCTGATGCTGCCAGAGGAAACGCAGGTCGAGGACAGCTTCATCAGTGTAATGCTGCTAATGCTTCAACTCTGTCAGAATTTTTTTTTTGGCATTGGGTGCCCTTTTTGGGGTGTGAGCACCTGCCCCCCAAAATGTCTGTGCACGTGCCTGAATGTAGGTATCGTTCCTAGTTTTATCGATCTCTCAATTCTTCTCGAAATAGTTAAAGCACCACACCCAAGTTCACAACACATGACACACGCTCCAAGAGCGTGACACACACTCACACTCTCACACACACACTCTCATACTCACACTCTCACACACACTCTCACACACTACAGTCGGTTCTCACACTCCTTCTTCCAGCGAACCGGAAATTACACAAAGGATATCTTCTTTTCTATGGAGGTTTGGCATTCGCTTTGAGTTGGATGAGTACCTGTTCTACTGATTTAGGAGTTGACCTCCGTGCCCCAGGAGCTCAAAGAGGTGCTTGTCGTAATGCTGCAGTTGGTGGGCACACTGCCAGATCAGGTGGCATGCCCGATGGATTACCTCCTTTTTAAGATTTTATTGTTTGTTTTTAAAGCGCTTAATGGGCTGGCCCCTCAGTACATCTCTGACCTCATACAGGTGTACACCCCCTCAATGGGTCTGAGATCGGCTGACCAGCTCCTCCTAGTAGTCCCTAAAACTAAGAAAATTACCAGAGGAGACCGGGCCTTCTCAGCAGTAGCCCCCAGGCTCTGGAACGACCTGCCCCCCCAGGTCAAATTGTCGCCCACCCTCCAAACCTTTAAGTCCCGCCTGAAGACCCACCTCTTTTCCCTCGCTTTTGAGTCAGTTTGAGCTATGTTTTGTATTGATTTCTCTCTATTTTGTTTGTATGCCTTTTATCTACTACTGTAATATTATATTTTATTATTATGCTATGCTTACTGTGAAGCACTTCGTTAAACCCTCTGTTTTTAATATGTGCTATATAAATAAATTGGATTGGATTGGATTGGATTTCTAGGGACGTCCATCTGAAAAAACACGGCAGGAACAGTCATTATTTTGCATGAAATCGGCTCATTGGTCCTTGCTTGTACACACACTGTCTCTCATGTTGCTGGTGGGATTGCAGAAGTCTGACTCTCGCCAGCAGATGCTGATGCAGCTGCTGAGGGTTGAGCAAGGTGCCGGTGTAGTACCTCAGGTTGGCCAGAAATCACGGGTGCACTACCTCCGCCCATCCACTAGATGGGCACAAGGTGGTTTCTTCCTCAGGGGGCGGGGCTGCTGACAGCAGGAAGTACTTCCTGTTGGAGTTCTGGAGCCTGGGGCATACGCCCTCTCGTCTCACCTCGGTAGGGAGGGGTCTCGACCCTCCCCTCCAGGACCTCATGCTTCTCCAAACTCAAGCCACCGACCGAGTGCTCCATGCCTCTGTTTCCGCTAGTGTCTCCCTCAGCTTCTCCCACGTGGTCACTGACTGGTCACTGACTGGTCACTCACTGGTCTCGCTGGGTTGAGTGTTTCCCCTGGGCGGCGGCATGTTGTTCGACCCAGCCCAACACTTCAAAGGAGTCCAAAATGTTATTTTCCCAAGTTATGCCTCTGTAGCGCAGAGTTGAAGCATTAGCAGCATTACACTGATGATGCAATACATCCTCAACCTGCGTTTCCTCTGGCAGCATCAGACCGCTAGCTTACATTTTCTTTATGAATAAAGATGAATTATTTTATAGCAACAACAGTACAAGCGTTCTGATTGACTAATGGCCACGTATCATCCTCCTCGCTGGTCTGATACGGATCTGTACTGCCCTCTGACATCATTTTCAAAATGAGCGATATTGATAGACATCAACAGCCAAGAGCAGTGGTCCTCAAACTAAGGCCCGCGGACCGGATACGGGCCGCCTCCACATTTGGCCCGGCCCTCTGAACAAGAGAGGCCTTATGATTTTTTTTTCAGTCTGGCCACGCAAATCCTAGACTAGCCCGTGAAATAGAATGGAATAAGAACTATCTCTCTCTTTTTTTTCTTTTTTCTCTCTCCTCTCTCTCTTCTCTCTCTTCTCACTCCCTCTCTTCTCTCTCTCTCTCCTCTCTCTCTTTTCTCTCTTCTCTCTCTTTTCTCCAAACATAACGAATGTCAGTAAACAGCTGGACAAGGCTTTGAAATCACGGATTTCGTGAGTTTTTGTTTGTTTATTTATTTAAGAAACGTCGGATCAGTTGTGACGTCATGTTTTCAGCAGCGCTAATGTATTGGTTGATTTATAACAAAACAACGTTAGGGGACAAACACCGTCAGGACCTGTTTGTCTGGTGCTGCGGGTCAGAGGAGAAGGAGGTGCAGCCGTTTGGTGGCGTGAGGAGCACTGCGCGGAGGAGGAAGTGGAGGAGGAGGGAGGGAGCGTCGCGGAGCAGGTCGGGGCGAAATTATCACAAGAACTCAAATAAATGCCCCGTCGGATATTAAAACACATTTGGGGGGACTTGATGACAGAGAGAGTAACTTTTATTCTTAAATACTGATGAATGAAATAAGTGGGCTCCAGCAAAAAGGGCACTTTACTCATCCAGGGCAAAAGAGCTGGTGCTTGAGCACCACTAGGGCTCTATCTGTGCACGTGCCTGGGGACGGGACAGGGGTAACAGGCGCCGCCGACGGACCCCGGGGATCAGGGGTCAGCGCGTCGGGTCTCGGGAACAGGGTCGGCCTTCCGCCGAGGGGTCCCAGTGAACATGGGTCGTCAGCAGCGCCGCTGGTCCTGGGGCTTGGCGGTCGGCAGCACCGACGGGTCCTGGACCTCGGGGGTCGGCAGCTCCGACGGCTCGGAGTTCGGCAGCTCCGACGGCTCCTGGGCCTCGGGGTTCGACAGCTCCGACGGGTCCCGTGGCTCTGGGGTCGGCAGCTTCGCCGGGTCCTGGGGCTCGCGGGTCGGCTGATCCGAGGGCTCCTGGGGCTCGGAGGTCGGCAGCTCTGACGGCTCCTGGACCTCGGGGGTCGGCAGCTCTGACGGCTCGGAGTTCGGCAGCTCCGACGGGTCCTGGACCTCGGAGGTCGGCAGCTCGGGGGTCGGCAGCTCCGACGGGTCCTGGACCTCGGGGTTCGGCAGCTCCGACGGCTAGGAGGTCGGCAGCTCCGACGGGTCCTGGACCTCGGGTTGCCGCTCCGACAGGTTCTGGACCTCGGGGGTCGGCAGCTCCGACGGGTCCTGAGGCTCTGGGGTCGGCAACTCCGACGGGTTCCGGGGAACGGGAGTTGGCCGCAGCGCCGGCGGGTTGTGGAGGGTCCCGAGGAACAGGCGGTTCTCCTCCGCCTGTGCCCGCCCCATCTCCTCTATTCTGGCCAATATCTGGCCCAAGCTGTCCATCAGCTCCACCTCCGGATCTGGCCGCATCCCTTCCAGGCGCTGGGTTCCAGGGGGCCCCATGTTGGGCTTCAGTGTAGCAGCTTCATGGCCACTACCCGTGGGTTTCCCCCTCCAGCACCAAGGATCAGCCTGGAACCACGAGGTTTGGTTGAATGACATATTTATTTGCACACACCACCGAGCAGACCGCCAAACATGCGCCTCTGCTCACTTCTCCCGTCCTCCAGCTCTGCTGCCCTTTTATACAAGCGCTGCTGACTGATTGCCAATCAGCCAGAGCACCAGACTGATTGACAACCAGCCAGCAGCCGAGGCCAGATTGGGGCAGCTGCCATATCCCCACCACCCGATTTAGGCTGGGCTCCATCCGCCTAACCTACTCCCTCCCCCATGAGAGCTTGGGCGGAGGAGGGGGCTCTAGGTGACCGGGACCGGGCTCGGGAGGAGGCTCTGTGGGACCGGGCTCAGGGGGGCTCTGGGGTCGAGACGACGGGGACGGGAGCTGAAGCCAGCCGGATGGGACGGGCAGGCACGTGCACAGACATTTTGGGGGGCAGGTGCTCAAACCCAAAAAAGGGCACCCAATGCCAAAAAAAACTCTGACAGAGTTGAAGCATTAGCAGCATTACACTGATGAAGCTGTCCTCGACCTGCGTTTCCTCTGGCAGCATCAGACCGCTAGCTTACATTTTCTTTATGAATAAAGATGAATTATTTTATAGCAACAACAGTACAAGCGTTCTGATTGACGAATGGCCACGTATCATCCTCCTCGCTGGTCTGATACAGATCCGTATTGCCCTCTGACGTCATTTTCAAAATGAGCGATATTGATAGACATCAACAGCCAAGAGCAGTGGTCCTCAAACTAAGGCCCGTGGACCGGATACGGGCCGCCTCCACATTTGGCCCGGCCCTCTGAACAAGAGAGGCCTTATGATTTTTTTCAGTCTGGCCACGCAAATCCTAGACTAGCCCGTTAAATAGAACGGAATAAGAACTATCTCTCTCTTCTTTTTTTTTTCTATCTCTCCTCTCTCTCTCTCTCTCTCTCTCTCTCTCTCTCTTTCTTCTCTCTCTTTTCTCTCTTCTCTCTCTCTTCTCTCTCTCCCTCTCTCTATTCTCCAAACATAACTAAAGTCAGTAAACAGCTGGACAAGGCTTTGAAATCACGGATTTCGTGAGTTTTTGTTTGTTTATTTATTTAAGAAACGTCGGATCAGTTGTGACGTCATGTTTTCAGCAGCGCTAATGTATTGGTTGATTTATCACAAAACAACGTTAGGGGACAAACACCGACAGGACCTGTTTGTCTGGTGCTGCGCGTCAGAGGAGAAGGAGGTGCAGCCGTTTGGTGGCGCGAGGAGCACTGCGCGGAGGAGGAAGTGGAGGAGGAGGGAGGAGCGCGGCGGGGGGAGGGAGCGTTGTGGAGCAGGTCGGGGCGAAATTCTCACAAGAACTCAAATAAATGCCCCGTCGGATATTAAAACACATTTGGGGGGACTTGATGACAGAGAGAGTAACTTTTATTCTTAACCCTTGTGTTGCCTTTGGGTCATTTTGACCCGATTCAATGTTTCACCCTCCTGTTACCTTTATATTTACTAACATATTTTACCCTTTGGGTTCAATTTGACGCCAGCAATTAAAACCTCCAGAAAATTATTAGAAATAATATTGTTTTCCAAGTTTAAGTGTGAGGCACTTTTTGTTTGTTTGTTGACTAACGAAAGAACACCGACATTAAACATTGAATGGGGTCAAATTAATCCTAAGGCGGGGGGAGGGTGTAATATTGGTTCGGGTCAAAATGACCCTCATGCAACACAAGGGTTAAATACTGATGAATGAAATAAGTGGGCTCCAGCAAAAAGGGCACTTTACTCATCCAGGGCTAAGGGGCTGGTGCTGGAGCACCACTAGGGCTCTATCTGTGCACGTGCCTGCCTACATTAATACATTAAAAAGATGTGAGTCGGAAGCTGAAGAGGTGGAATTAAAAGGAATAAAAGTTCCGCTGGGGAACTATTAAATATCATTATATCTAAACCAATGAGCATTTGTGAATGTTCTGTTGATAATCTAACTGGTGGGTGCGCTACGATAAACATAATACACACGCACTTCTTAGCTGATAAGACAGGAGCGAAGGGAGAGAGAGCATTAAGTCAGGAGGGCTAGCCTCCAGCTAAACCCTCGTGGACAGGAAGGGCGAGGCCAGAAATAGGGAAAGAGGAGACAAGAGTGCCTCAAGGTACAGGATAGAGGGGAGACACATAGTGGTCGGGGGTGGTACTGCACCCATACAAAAAGCTCCTCTAGAGGTAGGGAGACTCATACCCCAGTGGGCAGATAGGGTACTGCAAAACAGGAGAGATAGGGAATAATCTCTAAAACTAATTATATTAATGAGTAAAAGTGGTGAGGGTAGGAACAAGAATAAAATACTGATAAGGAGGAATAACAACTTTTAAGCTAGAATTAGATTACACTCTCATTCACCATTCAACAGTTGGAGGCACAAGAATCAGTCATTCACAGATAGAACGCCTTATTGTTTTATAAAATTATACCGTGTGTTAATCATTTGGAATGTTTGGTGATCATTTTTTAGTATTTTAATAAATAAATACTGAGCATGATCCTTCGATGATTGTTGACCCTGTGGTGACCTTGTGTGGTATCTGACCGGGTGTCTGTGGAGACTGTGTGCTGTCATCACAAGTGTGTGAGCGGGAAGAGAGAGGAATCCTTCCTTTCATTTTAATACGGTTAAATTGATTTATGTATTGTCCTGATATTTTGTTTAGAAAATCCATACGAAGTGTGGTGTGGTGTACAGCTGCCCTGGGTCAGACAAACGAGACCGATGTGTCAACAACTCGTGAGCTTGAGAGTTCAGTGGATATGTGCCGATTTGGGTCAAGGTTAAGGTGCACGCGCGTTTCTTGACTGATAAAATAATAATAAATAAAAACAGACACGAGCAGGAGAGCATATTGTGACTACCGCGCTCCCTTTCTCATTTGTTTTTGCTTTTAATCGGGGATAAGATCATTGTTATTAACGCAGAAAGGGTATGATAAAGATAATTAGATAAATGGGAAACTATTGATCAAATACGGGAAATTAAACGGGCGCTGGCCCTCCAGTGGTAACTGGGAAAATTAAAATAAGATTGTTGTGGGTCCAGTGCGAGGCAATGACAGACCTGTGTGCCCTCTCAGGGTTTGGCAGGTCCGCATGCTGCAGTGTATAGAGAGGTCAGTGGACTGATGACACTCTGACATACTGATGATTGACAAATCGTTATTAATTTAACACCCCAGTACAAGCCAAATAAAGTGAGTCTGTAGAAAGACAGAGGCGTAAATTGCTCAAAGGATAATCATTTAAATAATAATTAGACATACGTTGTATAGATAAGTAGTCTTTGAGTTTGATGAATGCCATCCAAAAGTGTCTACAGTACATAAATAATAAAAAAGAGAGGAGAAATGGAGGACCTGACTCCATTGGTCCAGATTCGGCTGTGTGTGACTGAATGACTGAAGGAAACTAAAGAGCCAGAGGCCTCTCATTGGGAGGATCGAACTATGAGCCATACGCGCCACAGAGGCATAACTTGGGAAAATAACATTTTGGACTCCTTTGAAGTGTTGCGCTGGGTCGAACAACATGCCGCCGCCCAGGGGAAACACTCAACCCAGCGAGACCAGTGAGTGACCAGTCAGTGACCAGTCAGTGACCACGTGGGAGAAGCTGAGGGAGACACTAGCGGAAACAGAGGCCCAGCTGGAGCACTCGGTCGGTGGCTTGAGCTTGGAGAAGCATGAGGTCCTGGAGGGGAGGGTCGAGACCCCTCCCTACCGAGGTGAGACGAGAGGGGGAAGCGTATGCCCCAGGCTCCAGAACTCCAACAGGAAGTACTTCCTGCTGTCAGCAGCCCCGCCCCCTGAGGAAGAAACCACCTTGGCTGCCTATGTGCCCATCTAGTGGATGGGCGGAGGTAGTGCACCCGTGATTTCTGGCCAACCTGAGGTACTACACCGGCACCTTGCTCAACCCTCAGCAGCTGCATCAGCATCTGCTGGCGAGAGTCAGACTTCTGCAATCCCACCAGCAACATGAGAGACAGTGTGTGTACAAGCAAGGACCAATGAGCCGATTTCATGCAAAATAATGACTGTTCCTGCCGTGTTTTTTCAGATGGACGTCCCTAGAAAGGGGGTAATCAATCGGGCATGCCACCTGATCTGGCAGTGTGCCCACCAACTGCAGCATTACGACAAGCACCTCTTTGAGCTCCTGAGGCACGGAGGTCAACTCCTAAATCAGTAGAACAGGTACTCATCCAACTCAAAGCGAATGCCAAACCTCCATAGAAAAGAAGATATCCTTTGTGTAATTTCCGGTTTGCTGGAAGAAGTAGTGTGAGAACCGACTGTAGTCCGTGTAATACTCTTCTTTATCCCAGGCCAAAACATGACTCCAACAAATGGCTTATTGACTCATGACCTAAGAGCAACACATGTTCTTAAGTTTTCAGTGTCTCCAAATTCGCGATATTTGTTGTCCTTAGACGGTCTACAATACCAGTCCACGAGTTTGCCACAAGGCTAACAAGATGCACCATCAATCATGAACCAAAAGATAAATATGAAGTTCTGTTAAGTTAAAAGTTAAATATAGTGGACAAAAACTAGAAGGTCCAACTAGATCCATTGCAGTGGAACATCTCACGGTAATTGCGGCAGCACCACGCCCCACAGCGATCAAACAATGGTTTAATCTTTGGTAAACGGCGGTTATGGCCGTCCGTGGATTTCAGATTATGCTCTCAAGTCTCAACCTCTACGGAGTCTGGTTAAATTGGGCAGTCAAAACAAAACAAAGTTCCCTACAGTGTCAGACACTGTGAAGGAGGCGTGGCTACATTTAAAGATTGATCTCATCAGGGCACCTGCCTTGACGCACCCTGACTACTCAAGACCGGTTCAACTGTAAGTTGCTTTAGCACGCAACGCAAACTGTCAGAGGCATAACTCCCTGCTTCAGGGGTTAGCAGCCGCAGCGTACGCTTACGAGAAGGCCTCAACGATTTCCATGGGTCATGCTTTGACGTTGTACACCGGCCATGGTCTTCACGCCTTGCTCATGGCACCACATTTTGTAATCACGACTGCGCGACGCTTAAATGATGACGTCATACTTTCCGTTACTGAGATAACGATTGCACGCTGTTGCACGGTTAAGCCGGCAGAGCATCTTACTCTTCTTATCAAGGTAGTCCTCACGATTGCGTGGCAATATCCAACGACCTACTCAGGGCGTGTGATGATCTGGAGGCGGGGCCATTACCGGCACCCCAGATCTCTATGGTTGTTGATGGTTCGGGTTACAGGTCAAGTTCGGGTCCTGTGGCAGGTTTTGCTGTGGTTGCTCCCACGCCGGAGTCAACGGAGTCAACCTCGTACCGGACCCTCTTGGCTGAACCGTTGTTCTCTCCTTTGTCTGCACAGGCAGGTGAGTCAAGAGCTCTGACCGCAGCCTGTCGGTTAGGACAGGGTGCAGCATGTCACGTAGTTCACTTAGTCGGTGCAAGTGGACGCCAGAGAGGCTTCCACGCACGGTCCTTTCAGTGCAGAACTTTTGCACTCCATGATGTTGTTAAATGTGCCGCTCACGGTACTTCTTTTGATTTTGTATTGTATTGTATTGTGATGTATCAGACAGGAGAGGTTCATGAACACTCCGTGAAGGGAGTGAGGACATTGATCCGGCGGCCTCCATGAGGGCTCTCGTGGAGGTTGATTCGACTGCCTCTCAAGAGGAGCAGTTGCTTTTGGTGGCTCATGGTGATTTCCATGGAGCCAGGGGGAGGTGGTGAAGGCTTTGCAGGCTACCTGGTGGTCTCGATACGGGTTACCCACAGTCAACAATCCTGTGCGATCAGGCGTAAGTTGCGGAGCACGACATGAGAAAGTCGCATATGGCTCCGAGAGGCCATATTCCAGCTCCAGACGGCCATAGTGTTATGTGATTTCATTGATATAGTCAGACCGGTAAGCAAAACAATATGTGTTGGTGGTGATTGACAGATTCAGCAGAGGGGGGGAAGCCGCCCGGCAGCCAAATCTGAGGCTATAACTGTAGCTTAGTTTCTAACCAGAGAAGTAAGTCCAATAATCAGTTCTGATAAGGGGACGCAGTTTTACATTTCAAGTCATTTAGCTGATGCGGTTGTCTAAAGCGACTTACAATAAGTGTATTCAACCATGAGTACAAACTCAGAACTACAAGAAACAAGAGGGTAACATTGCTTTAAGAAAGTAATACCATAAGTAAATGTCACTGAAGTGCTAATCTGTTTTTATCCAAGGTATTGTTGGAAAAGTGTGTCTTTTAGGTTCCGGCGGAGGATATAGAGACTTTGTGCTGTCCTGATGTCAGTGAGGAGCTCGGTCCACCACTGAGAAGCCGGAACAGCAAACAGTCATGATTTTGTCAGGTGAGTAATTTTTTGTATCTTTTGACAACACGATAATGAATAAATATGTCTGTCATTGAGGGTCAAGCAGAGATTAGATTGGGGGTATCATGCCCAGTCCCAGGGACTGGTAGAGAGAGAGAGAGAGAGCTAGTGGTACACTGAAAGCAAAGCTATCCAGAATCTGCAGGGAGACTAGAATGGACTGGCTGACGGCTCTGCCGTTGGCATTCATGAGCATGAGAATACAAACTAGCCGTAGTACACAGTTAACTCCCCATGAGAGGCTGACCGGACGGCCTCGGCCCGTACTGTACCAGGGAGACCTGATAAAGGTCCCCCATGGAAGGTGTTAGCCAAAGAAATACGAAGCTATGTCCAGGGAGCGGCAGGTAGGCAGGAAGCACTGTGTCAACAGAAGGAAGGAGCCACGGAGGAGAGCCACGTGGGACCAGACCCACAGGAGGAGGAGGTCCATCCGAGGAAGGGGGACGAGCCACGGCAGACTGGACCCCACCTGGTGGTACTGGCCACGCCCACCGCAGTGAAGAGAAACCACACTGGAACCACCTCACACACTGCACCGAGGCAGAAGCACCTGAAGGAAGGCCAGAGGAGAGGAGACCATCACGGCAAAGCCCCGCCGGCCACAGAGGTGAGGAGAAGCAAGGCGTGGCCAATCCACACCAGAACACCAGCAGACGGCTGAGGGAGCTGGAGAGGGGGATGACCTTCACACTCACAGAAAGGAGAGAACAATATGGAGAGCCCAGCTGAAAGAACAATGCCCGTCTCATGGAACCCCAAGAAGAAGACGTGGTCCCTAGCAATAGGAGGTAACAGCCATTATCGGACTAAAGGTCAGATTGACCTGCGATGATGTCGGTTCATCAGGGTGGCTCTAGGGAACCCTGCGATTGTGATAAATGTGTTTTATAACCTAATATTGTTGGGGCTTGCATTTCTTATCAGGTCTAATCACCTGAGAAAAACAGCATATTCTGCCATTGACTAGTCGAGTTGCCTTAAGTGACATTAGTAGAGTGTAACTGTGGCAGCAGGGGGGTGCGGAAGCACAGCTGCAGAGGGGGAGGAAGCGGGGGCGTGGCTCGAGGAACGGTGCCGGGGTGGCAAAGTGACCGCAGCTGCGCAAATTACGGGTGTTATCTGTCCGATATAGGGACAGAGCGAGCGAGGGAGCGGGAGAGCAGGACCTGGCAGCAGAGCAGCAGCGTCCTGGGAGCTGGAGACTAAATAAACGATTGTTCGTTCTGACAAACCCAGTTGTGCGTGTCCCTTTGTGCCCCGGAGATCCCACGGTCGTCTACAGTGGAGCCCAACTAAGGAGGGCAGCATGGACACGCAAGCTCAGCAGGCGGGGGCACCGGGCCAGCCGCTCGTGGCCTTAGGGCAGATGCTGGAAAGGATTACGGTTATGCAGCGAGGAGGCGGTGACAACCAGACAATTCCTGGGGCCCTGCGACCAAGCCCAATGCACTCGGCGGCCCTGGGCGGGTGCTGACCGACCGATCATCGGCAGCTCCGCACCAACAGGACCTTCAAAGCTGGCGGGGTAATCCTGCAGAAGATGGCGGCAGAGGGGCGGCGTGCAGTCGTACCTCGAAACCTTCGAGGCTACGGCGGAGGCGTGGGCTGGCCGCGGACGAGTGGGCGGTCCGTCTCTTACCGCTGCTGACTGGAGGCGCAGACAGCGGCACTAAGGCTACCCCGGCAGCCAGGCGGGTGTGCGGACATCCACAAAGCAGTGGTGGACAGGCTCGGGCTGTCCCGGAGGACCACCGGCGGAGGTTCCGGGAGAGGCTGGGGCCTGAGGACCGACCGTTCGCGTTCGGCCAGCAGCTGAGGATGCCGCAGCCAGGTGGCTGCAACCGGGAACTCCGCAGCGCGCAGGCGGTGGTGGAGCAGATCGTCCTCGAGCAGTTTGTCGGCGGGCTCCGGCCCGCATCGGCTGGGTCCGCTGCCATCGGCGGGGGATGAAGGCCGCCATCACCTGGCGGAGGACCACCTGGCGGTCCATGGCCCAGGAAGGGGATGGCGATCGTCACGCCGTCTACGGGCGGCCGATACCGCCAACGGCGAGGCTGCCTCCGCAGCAACCGTCACGGCCCGGCGCCTGCGGCCGACACCCCTCGGATCCCCCGAGCGGGGTCTCTCGACCGGGCCGGTACTCTTCCTGACCCACAGGGGGTATTTCAAGCGCCAGGGCAGGAGTGCTGGAGATGCGGGCAGCCGGGCACTTCCGGAGGAGTGTCCGTTGATGGAGGTGGGCCAGGTGATCCGGGTTGCGGCTCGCCAGCCTCTTCCCAGGTCCGGGACCGACGGCAGCGTTCGGTAAGAATCCAGGGGTACACACCAGGCAATGGTGGATTCGCTGTCGCGAGTCTATGATCCACCAGAGCCTGGTTCGACCAGGCATTGGTGGAGGCGCCGTGGGTGAAATCGATGGTGCATGGGGACATTCACGAATATCCTATGGTGGCGGTGGAAATTAGATACGGAAAAAGCATAACGTGAAGGTCGCGTTAGCTCCACTCATACGCACCTTAATCTTGGGAATCGATTGGCGGGTTTAATAGATTAATGGGGAACGCTGCGGGGTGCGCGCGGCAGACAGGGTCATGCGATGTGTGCCGTGCGCAGCGCGTGACGAGGTTGTCCGACACTGCAGGCGGGAGGGGAACCGGAGGAGCCTCACGGAGACTCCGCCGGCTCCGAGTTTCACTCCATGGAAGATTTTCCACTCGAGCAGTCTCGGGACGATACATACGCCAGCCTTTGACCAAGTGATACAAATTGATGGTCAGCTGGTGCGCCTGACGAGCGCAGACATATCCGCACTTCACATTGATTAAGGACAGGCTGTACAGAGTGAGCCGTGACACTCACACAGGGCAGGAAAGCACCCAGTTGCTGGTGCCAAGAGCCGCCGGAAATTATTTTTCAGGCGGCTCACTATAACCCAATGGCTGGTCACATGGGATATGATAAAACTCTGGACCGGATAATGGCCCGATTTTATTGGCGGGCATCCGGGCGGATGTCTTGCCGTTGGTGTGCGTCCTGCCGGAGTGTCAATTGGTAAACCCTCCGGCCATTCCGAGGGCACCGTTATCGCTGCCATTAATGGAGGTTCCATTCGAAGCGTATCGCTATGGACCTCATCGCCATTTCACGGAGTGCACGCGGATATCGCTTGTTAGTCTTCGTGGATTACGCAACACGTTATCCGGGCGGTGCCATTGGCATAACATTTCCGCCAAGAGTGTCGCGCAGCGCCTGTTTCAGGTCATCTCCGAGTAGGAATCCGAAAGAGACTCTGACTGACCAGAGCACCCAGTACATGTCAACATCACTGAGAGACCTTCACGGGTTACTGGGCATCAAGTCTATTCGGACCAGTGTGTATCACCCACAGACCGACGGTCTGGTGGGCGTCTGAATAAAACTTTGAAATCCATGATCCGAATTTATTAATGATGATGAACGTAATTGGGATAAATGGCTTGACGCTCTGTTGTTTGCAGTACGGAGGTTCCCCAGGCCTCCACGGGTTTTTTCTCCTTTGAACTTTTGTTCGGCAGGACTCCACGGGGTGCTCGACCTCATTAAGGAAAACTGGGAGGGGCCGAGCACCAGTAAAACGAGATCCAACACGTCCTGGACCTGCGAGCAAACTCACACCCTGGGTCAGCTGTCACGTGAAATTGCTCCAGGCCCAGGAGCGTCAGCAGCGGCTGTACAACAGAGGGCCAGGCTGAGACAATTCACACGGGAGAGAAGGTACTTGTATGCTTCCTTCTTCCAGCTCTAAACTCCTCGCCAAGTGGCAAGGGCCCTTTGTGGTCACACGGCGAGTGGGGGATGTCGACTATGAGGTGGTGCGTTCTGATAGGGGCGGAGCTACACAGATTTACCACCTCAACCTCCTAAAGGCATGGAGGGAGGCGGAGTCGGTTTCTCTGGTGTCCTCGGTAGCTGAGAGAGAGGAGCTGGGGCCTGAGGTCCCAAAATCCACTAATCCGGCCTCGCTCCTTTGTGAAGACCGTCTCTCCGGGACCCAGAAAACAGACATTGCCCGGTTGCAAAAGCAGTTTGCTGATGTGTTCTCTCTCCTTCCAGGACGCACAAACCTCATAGAGCACCAGATTGAGACGCCTCCAGGCGTGGCAGTGCGATCGCGGCCCTACAGGTTACCTGAACACAAGAGAAAAGTGGTTCAGCGGGAATTAGCGGCCATGCTGAAAATGGGGGTAATAGAAGAGTCCCACAGTGCCTGGTGTAGTCCCATTGTTCTTGTGGTCAAGAAGGATGGGTCTATTCGGTTCTGCGTGGACTATCGCAGGGTGAACGATGTGTCACGGTTCGATGCTTACCCAATGCCCCGGGTCGACGAGCTCCTGGACCGACTGGGCACTGCGTGTTTCTTTCGACACTGGATTTAACCAAGGGCTACTGGCAGATTCCTCTGTCGCCAGAGTCTAAGGAAAACGGCCTTCTCCACTCCGTTTGGTTTGTACCAATTCACCACGCTTCCTTTGGGTTGTTGGGGCCCCGCCACCTTTCAACGCCTCATGGACCGGTGCTACGTCCGCGCGGCATATGCTGCCGCCTACCTGGATGATGTGATCATACACAGCACCACCTGGGCGGACATATGCAGCGGGTGGGCGCGGTGCTGGAGTCCCTGAGGCAGGCGGGGCTGGCCAACCCGGGAAGTGTGCAGTTAGACGGAGGGAGTGCGGTATCTGGGGTACCACTTGGGCGCGGGCAGGTGCGCCTCAGGTAGACAAGACCGCCCGCCATCGCAGCCTGCCCGCGGCCCAAGACTAAAAAGAGGTAAGGCAGTTCTTGGGGCTGGCGGGCTATTACAGGCGGTTCATCCCGAACCGGAGCTGACCAGCCCCATGACTGACCTGACCCGAAAGGTGCCTCAGATCCGGTCCAGTGGACGGAGCAGTGCCAGTTGGCGCTTGAAAAGGTAAAACAAGCTCTCTGTGGGGCCACTCCTCCACGCCTAACTTCTCTCCCTTTTACTCTGCAGACTGATGCGTGAACAGAGGGCTGGGGCCGTTTGTCCCAGCAGGTAGGGGGTTTGACCGCCCGTGCTGTACATCAGCCGCAAGCTGTCGGAGAGGGAGGCAGGTACAGCACGGTGGAGAAGGAATGCCTCGCCATCCGGTGGGCGGTCGACTCCTGCGCTACTACCTCCTGGGACGCTCATTCACCCTCTGGTCGGACCACGCCCGCTCCAATGGCTCCACCGCATGAAAGATACCAACGCGAATCACTCGGTGGTATCTGGCTTTACAGCCTTTAATTTCAAGGTGATCCATAGGCCGGGGACACAGATGGTCGTGGCGATTTCCTCTCCCGCTCTCATGGGGGAGGGAGTAGGTTCGGCCGGATGTTGCCCCGGCCTAAGTCGGGCGGTGGAGGTATGTGGCAGCAGGGGGGTGCGGAAGCACAGCTGCAGAGGGGGAGGAAGCGGGGGCGTGGCTCGAGGAACGGTGCCGGGGTGGCAAAGTGACCGCAGCTGCGCCAAATTACGGGTGTTATCTGTCCGATATAGGGACAGAGCGAGCGAGGGAGCGGGAGAACAGGACCTGGCAGCAGAGCAGCAGCGTCCTGGGAGCTGGAGACTAAATAAACGATTGTTCGTTCTGACAAACCCAGTTGTGCGTGTCCCTTTGTGCCCCGGAGATCCCACGGTCGTCTACAGTAACCCTTATAAAAGGGCATTTCTGTTTACTTATTCAATTCAATTCAATTCAGTTTATTTGTATAGCCCAATTTCACAAATTACAAATTTGTCTCAGAGTGCTTTACAATCTGTACACATAGACATCCCTGTCCCAAAACCTCACATCGGACCAGGAAAAACTCCCAAATAACCCTTCAGGGGGAAAAAAAAAGGGAAGAAACCTTCAGGAGAGCAACAGAGGAGGATCCCTCTCCAGGATGGACAGATGCAATAGATGTAATGTGTACAGAAGGACAGATTTAGAGTTTAAATACATTCAATGAATGTGACAGAGTGTATGAATAGTTCATAGTAGACATATTCCACGATGGAGACCTCCACGATCCATCAGGCAGATGGCGGTGGGGAGGAGGAGTGGGCGGAGTCTCAACAGTGGTGAGTCTCAACAGGACAGTGGCGTAGTCAGGGCAGGAATTCCACGGCCCAGACCTCGATGATCCATCAGGCAGATAGGATCGATGTCGTCTCATAGGGTCCGATGACCCCATGAGACGTGAAGTCAAGGACTCGGGAGAAAGCAGAGTTAGTAGCGTGTGATTGAGAGATGAAAATTCATCCTTAAGGAGAGAAAAAGAGGAGATAGGTACTCAGTGCATCCTAAAACGTCCCCGGCAGCTATAAGCCTATAGCAGCATATCAAGGGGGCTGGACCAGGGCAAACCTGATTCAGCCCTAACTATAACTCTGTCAAAGAGGAAAGTCTTAAGTCGACTCTTAAGCGAGGTGACTGTGTCTGCCTCCGCACTGAAGGTGGAAGCTGGTTCCATAAAGAGGAGCTTGATAACTTAAGGCTCTGGCTCCCATTCTACTTTTTAAGACTCTAGGAACTACAAGTAGTCCCGCATTTAGTGAGCGTAGCTCTCTAGTGGGGCAATATGGTACTACAAGCTCCTTAAGATATGATGGTGCAACACCAATCAAGGCTTTGTAGGTTAAGAGAAGAATTTTAAAAGTGATTCTTGATTTTATGGGTAGCCAGTGCAGAGCAGCTAGTGCAGGAGTGATGTGATCTCTTTTCTTAGTTTTAGTGAGAACACGAGCTGCAGCATTCTGGATCAACTGGAGGGACCTAAGAGACTTATTAGAGCAGCCTGATAATAAGGAGTTGCAGTAATCCAGTCTCGAAGTAACGAATGCGTGAACCAATTTTTCTGCATCTTTTTGAGACAAGATGTGCCTGATTTTTGAAATATTACGTCGATGAAAGAATGCAGTCCTTGAGATTTGCTTTACGTGGGAGTTAAAGGACAAGTCCCGATCAAAGATAACGCCAAGATTCTTTACAGTGGTGTTGGATGCCAGTGCAATGCCGTCTACAGAAACCACATCACCAGATAATTGATCTCTGAGGTGCTCAGGGCCGATTAAAATTATTTCGGTTTTGTCTGAGTTTAACATCAAGAAGTTGCAGGTCATCCATGTTTTTATGTCTTTAAGACATGCTTGAATTTTACCGAGTTGGTTGCTCTCCTCTGGTTTTATCGATAGATATAGTTGAGTATCATCTGCATAACAATGAAAGTTTATGGAATGTTTCCTGATAATATTGCCCAAAGGAAGCATGTATAAGGTAAATAAAATTGGTCCAAGCACAGAACCTTGTGGAACTCCGTGATTAACGTTGGTGGTTATCGAGGCGTCATCGTTTACAAATACAAACTGAGATCGATCTGATAAATAGGATTTAAACCAAATTAGGGCCGTGCCTGAAATGCCAATCGACTGCTCCAGTCTCCGTAACAGGATGTCATGGTCAATGGTGTCGAATGCAGCACTAAGGTCTGTGGCAGCTGTCCCCAATCTGGCCTCGGCTGCTGGCTGGTTGACAATCAGTCAGCTGCTCTGACTGAGTGGCAATCAGTCAGCAGCCGATGCTGCTTGTATAAAAGGGCAGCAGAGCTGGAGGGAGGGGAGGTGAGCAGACGCGTTGCTGAACGGTCTGCTGTGTGTTGTGTGCTGACAATAAATATGTCTTTCAAGCAAACCTCGTGGTTCGGGGCTGATCCTTGGTGCTGGGGGGGGGAAACCCACGGGTAGTGGCCATGGAGCTGCTACACTGGAGCCCGACGTGGGGCCCCCTGGAACCCAGCACCTGGAAAGGATGCGGCCAGATCCGGAGGTGGAGCTGATGGACAGCTTGGGCCAGATGCTGGCCCGAATTGAGGAGATGGGGCGGGCACAGGCGGAGGAGAGCCGCCGGTTCCTCAAGGCCTTCCTGGACCCGCCCGCTCTGCGGCCGAGACCCAGCACGCGTCGGAGCTGCCGACCTCCGAGGCCCAGGAGCCGTCGGAGCTGCCGACCTCCGAGCCCCAGGACCCGTCGGAGCTGCCGACCTCCGAGGCCCAGGAGCCGTCGGAGCTGCCGACCTCCGAGGCCCAGGAGCCGTCGGAGCTGCCGACCTCCGAGCCCCAGGACCCGTCGGAGCTGCCGACCTCCGAGGTCCAGGACCCGTCGGAGCTGCCGACCTCCGAGGTCCCGGACCCGTCGGAGCTGCCGACCTCCGAGGTCCCGGACCCGTCGGAGCTGCCGACCTCCGAGCCCCAGGACCCGTCGGAGCTGCCGACCTCCGAGGTCCCGGACCCGTCGGAGCTGCCGACCTCCGAGGTCCCGGACTCGTCGGAGCTGCCGACCTCCGAGCCCCAGGACCCGTCAGAGCTGCCGACCTCCGAGGTCCCGGACCCGTCGCAGCGGCCGACCTCCGAGCCGTCGGAGCTGCCGACCTCCGAGCCCCAGGACCCGTCGGAGCTGCCGACCTCCGAGGCCCAGGAGCCGTCGGAGCTGCCGACCTCCGAGGTCCCGGACCCGTCGGAGCTGCCGACCTCCGAGCCCCAGGACCCGTCGGAGCTGCCGACCTCCGAGGTCCCGGACCCGTCGGAGCTGCCGACCTCCGAGGTCCCGGACTCGTCGGAGCTGCCGACCTCCGAGCCCCAGGACCCGTCAGAGCTGCCGACCTCCGAGGTCCCGGACCCGTCGGAGCGGCCGACCTCCGAGCCGTCGGAGCTGCCGACCCTCGAGGTCCAGGAGCTGCCGAGGTCCAGGACACGTCGGAGCGGCCGACCCGAGCCCCAGGACCCGGCGGCTGCCGGCGACCCATGGTCCCGGCACCCGCCGCTACCGACCCCTGATCCCGGGCCCGTCCCCATCTCGTGGCTTCAGCTCCCGTTCCCCGTCCCGGTCCCCAGAGTCCCCGTCCGAGTCGGCGGTCCTGCTCCCGTTCCGGCCGCGGGCTTCAGCTCCGTCCCCCGTCCCGGATCCCAGAGCCCCCACGTCCAGGCCCGATCCCCAGAGCCCCCGTCCGAGCCGGTCCCCAGAGCCCTCCTCCGCCCAAGCTCTCATGGGGGAGGAATAAGTGGCGGATGGAGCCCGCCTAAATCGGGTGGTGGGGATATGTGGCAGCTGTCCCCAATCTGGCCTCGGCTGCTCGCTGGTTGACAATCAGTCAGCTGCTCTGACTGAGTGGCAATCAGTCAGCAGCCGATGCTGCTTGTATAAAAGGGCAGCAGAGCTGGAGGGGGGAGGTGAGCAGACGCGTTGCTGAACGGTCTGCTGTGTGTTGTGTGCTGACAATAAATATGTCTTTCAAGCAAACCTCGTGGTTCGGGGCTGATCCTTGGTGCTGGGGGGGGAAACCCACAGGTAGTGGCCATGGAGCTGCTACAAGGTCTAACAAGACCAGGACAGAGAGGAGTCCTTTATCTGCTGCCATTAAGAGGTCATTTGTAATTTTCACCAGTGCCGTCTCGGTGCTGTGGTGTTTTCTAAATCCTGATTGAAATTTCTCAAATAAACTATTATGATGTAGAAAGTCGCACAACTGATTTGCGACCACTTTCTCAAGGATCTTGGAGAGGAAAGGAGGTTAGAGATCGGTCTGTAGTTAGCCAACACCTCTGGATCCAGAGTGGGCTTCTTCAGGAGAGGTTTAATAACAGCCACTTTGAAGGAGTGTGGTACGTGGCCTGTTAGCAGAGACACATTGATAATATCTAATAGAGAGCCGCCAATTAAAGGCAAAACGTCTTTAAGCAGCCTCGTCGGGATGGGGTCCAAGAGACAGGTAGACGGGTTAGAAGTAGAAACCGTTGAAGATAATTGGTCACGGTTGATGGGAGAAAAGCCCTCCAAATATACACCAGGGCATACAGCGGTTTCCAAGGCCATTCCACTTGAGGACAGATTGGCACTGGTTAAGGGCAAGAGATTATTAATCTTGTCCCTAATAGTTAAAATCTTTTCATTAAAGAAGTTCATGAAGTCGTTACCACTGAGGTCTATAGGAATACTCGGCTCCACAGAGCTGTGACTCTCTGTCAGCCTGGCTACAGTGCTGAAGAGAAACCTGGGGTTGTTTTTATTTTTCTCTATTACTGATGAGTAATAGGCTGCTCTGGCATTACGGAGGGCCTTCTTATAAGTTTTAAGACTATCTCGCCAAACTAAGCGGGATTCTTCCAGATTAGTTGAACGCCATATGCTTTCAAGCTTTCGTGACGTTTGCTTTAGTTTGCGGGTCTGAGGGTTATACCAGGGAGCAAACCTCCTCTTCCTCACTGTCTTCTTCTTCAGAGGGGCTATCGAGTCCAGTGTCATTCTCAGAGAGCCTGTGGCACTGTCAACAAGATGATCAATCTGGGACGGACTAAAGTTAGACCAGGAGTCCTCTGTTAGATTGAGACGGTATCGAATCAAATACAGAAGGAATCGCTTTAAATTTAGCTACAGCACTGTCAGTTAGACATCTGGTGTAGAAACTTTTGACTAACGGGTACACTCCATTAGTATAAATTCAAAAGTTATGAGGTTGTGGTCTGACAGAAGAGGATTCTGTGGGAAGACCTTCAAATGCTCAATGTCAACGCCATAGGTAAGAACAAGATCAAGCGTGTGGCCAAAGCTGTGAGTGGGTTTCTGTACTCTCTGACAGAAGCCAATCGAGTCCAACAATGAGATGAATGCAGCACCTAGGCAATCATTATCAACATCCACATGGATATTAAAATCTCCTACAATAATAACTTTATCAGTTTTAAGAACCAAACTTAATATAAATTCTGAGAATTCAGATATAAACTCTGAATATGGACCTGGTGGCCGGTACAGAATCACAAACAGAATTGGCTGTAGTGTTTTCCAGGTTGGATGTGAAAGACAAAGAACAAGGCTTTCAAATGAGGTGTAGTGTAATTTTGGTTTAGGATTAATTAATAGGCTCGATTCAAAGATGGCTGCTACTCCACCTCCTCGACCGGTGCCTGGAGGAATGTGAGTATTAATATGACTTGGAGAGTCGATTCATTCAGGCAGACATATTCTTCATGGCTCAGCCAGGTTTCAGTTAGGCAACATAAATCAATGTGATTATCTGATATTAAATCATTTAGTAACACAGCTTTAGATGACAGAGATCTAATATTTAGGAGACCACATTTAATAGTCCTGTTTTGTTGCACTGCTGAAATAATGGTGTTAACTTGTATAAGGTTATTGTGTACGACTCCTCTTCTGCTTTCTTTTGATAGAATTAATTTAAGTTTAAGTGGCGATGGGACAGACACAGTCTATAGCTATGGAGGGAGGGACTGGGTGAGAGGGGGCGGAGGCCCCGGGGGAGGGATGTGCTATGGGGGACACTGGGTGAGGGGGGGGAGGCCCCGAGGAGGGATGTGCTATGGGGGACACTGGGTGACAGGGATGACAGGGGCGTGGGGCTACTCTGTTTCTGCTTTATGACATTAACCCTTCGTTGTCACAGATATGGTTGTCCGTTGATCAACTTGGTTATGTTTGCAGAAACGAGGCCTCCGTCCAGCGTGGATGGATGCCGTCTCTCCTCATCAGATCAGGCTTTCCCCAGAAAGTCTTCCAGTTGTCTACGTAGCCCACATTATTCGCTGGGCACCTCGACAGACAAAACGAATTGGCAAAAATTCTTTGTTGAATTTTTGGGGGGGGGGCCCAAAAAATTTTGAAAGTTGGATAAAAAGCCCCCAATTAATTTTGTGATTTCACCCCGGGCCGGGGCTTAAAAAAATTGACTGACCCCGTTTCCTTAGCCAGCATTCCCAAAAAAGCTCAGGGGTCGGGGGAAAAAGGTGGGGGTTTATTTTCACGTTTGATAAGAGCCCGAAAAAGGGGGGTTTTTAGCTGTTGTGAGGGGGAAAAGGTTAAACTGAAGGGTTTGGGGGTTTCTTTGTTTTCCCCTGGAAATTAAAACCCCGGGGGCCCCAGGGAACAGTTCCCTATGAGCCCCGGGGCTGGGAGAGGGGGGCTAAAGATGTGTTGGGAAGGGGCCGGATCAACCCTGACCTGCCCCCCCTAGAAATAAACCCTTGTTGCAGTATGTTTCTTAAAAGGGGGAAGGTCAAATGAGACCCGGCAAGAAGGGATGGTTAATGGATAAAAAGTTAAAAAACCCCCCCAAAAGGCCCGACCCCCCCGCACTCGACACCACCGGTGGAACCCTTGCATACTTCCCTCGGGCGCAAATAAACCAAGAAATACGGGCAACAACGTTTTTTTTTTTAAGACGGGTTCCCCCAAAAATGGGGTGGGAAAAGTTTCGGGGTTTTCCACCTTATACATGGGTGTATTTTTTTCTTTGAAAGGGCTTAAAAATCACGGTTGGGGGCACAAAACTTTCCCGCTAAAAACGCCGAAATAGACCCACCGTGTCTCAGTTGCCGTGGAGGACTGGAAGGAAGGGGTGACACTCGTGAGAAAGACGGGGGAACGTACAAAAACCTCCCCCTTTAAAAGAACCCGGCTTGGCGGGGACGGGGTCCCGAGGAGAGGGGGGAACTAATATGTTGAGGGGGTAGGGGACCGCTTTAAAAATAGAAGGGGGTTTCCGGGGAAAACAATGTGGAGGATCGTTTCTTTAAAAGCCTTTTTATTTGGAAACTGGGAAAAAAAAAATTGTGAATTAATTGATCCAAATTCCTTGCCGGGGGGACCGGGGAGATGAGACCTGTTTCCACCAGGTCGGGGAAAGGAGATAACGTTTTTGCTGGAAGAAGTAAAGGGCCCAAAAAAGGAAGAAAACCCACAACGAAAATTTGTCTTGGTTTAAGAAAATGTTTTGGGAGTTAAGGGGGTGGGTCACCCCAAATCGGGATTAATTTTTATGTTTTAAGTTTAAATTTTTTATTAAAAAGTTTTTTTTTAAGCATTTCCTTTCACCCGTCAACCGAGGCAAAAAGGTTTCTCTCTTTGGGGCCTTGAAGGGAAAACAGGAACAAAGTTTAAACCCAACGAAAAAAAAGAAAAAAAAAGTTACAAAAAATGTTTTTTAAAAAATTTTTTCCCTTGACTGGCGGGTAAACGGGAAAAAAAATGTTAACAAACCCTAAATGTAAAAGGAGGGGAGGGGGCAGCTTTGTGGTGAAAAAAAAAATGCAATTGTTCGGCCTTAAAGGGAAAAATGTAAAAATCTCAAAACCCCACCAGTAATTGAAATTTAATTAATTTAATTATTCTAATCAACCTGTTCTTTTGTGTTTTTTTGGGTTTTCAGTTAATCCTTTTCCTTTTAAACTAAATAATTAGGTAATATCCCCCAGTTTAAAAATTTCCCCAGAAAAAAAAAAAGCCCAAAGAAAGGGGGGACATTTTTTGACTAAGAACCCCCAAAAAACATTGAAGGGAAAGCCCCGGGGCAAGGGGGGTTAAAATATTAAGGGGAAAAATAAAAAAGGGGTTGTTTCCCAGGGGTCTGTTGGGGCACCCCCTTGCTCCCCGGGTATTCCTAATTCTCTCCCCTTTGGAAAAAGGAACATTGAACAGTTACGGGGAATTACAAAACAAAAGTTTTATTTGTTTTAAAAAAGGGTTAAAAAAAAATGAATCTGTTGTTTAAAAAAAAAAGAAAAATGTCAAATTTAATTTAAAAATGACAGGTGAACCGGCACTTTTTTTTCTTACACAATAAAAAAAACAGTTATACTTTAAATTAAAAAGAAAAACCCCTTCACAGAAAAACAAAATAATAGGGAAAAATTTGGAATTAGTTTTTAAAAAAAACAGGGTCAAAAAAGTTCAAATTTGAAAATTCATTTAAAAATTGAACTTATAATAATAAAATTTACTTGGTTAAATACCTTTAAAATTTTTAGAAAAATTTTTCAATTATTGGGAGGTACTTTTTTCCCCAAGACCGGACCATTAATTTAAACCCCTTTCCAAAAATAACCGCCAAAGTAATTTGCCCCTCAATGACCCCGCCCCCCGTGTTCCACGTGGCTGTTTCCACCGCGCCCTCCTGCCCCGCCAAAAGAGTTGAACTTCTTTCCCAAAACCCCCAAGCCCCAACCTCGGACAGCCCCCCTGTGTTACGGGGGCCACGTTTGGAGATGTACAGGGGACTGTTTCCAAGGGGGGCCGCAACCCCCCCTCCAAAAGCAGTAACAATGCACTTTCCCCAATTCAAAAAAACCCCTTAAATAGGTTTTAGCCCTTCGCTGTCACCCTTTTGTTTTCCCCAATTTTAAATGGTTTTTGTTTATTTTTTATGTTTTAAATTTTAGATTCCCCGTTTCCTTAAAATTTCCTTTATTTTTGAATTTCATCCCGGGTTTTTTTCCCAATTTGTTAATGTGGGGGGCCCCATTTTCACCACCCCATAAAGTTATTTACAAAAATTTCCAAGGCTGCCTTTAAGTTTACCTATAAAAATTTTAAACGGGAAAAATTTGCAAAATAGGGTGATTTTGCTGACCCTGCTCCTCCTGTGTCTCTCCACTTTGAGCACTGAGAAAGGCAGAGGAGGAGCAATTGGATCCCCCAAATATTCCCTTTACCTTCATTGCGTGCAAGCCGGGTGCTAAGGATGTTTCCCGGACAGAGCTTGCTTTCAGCGGGTTCACAAGGCCTTTTGCGGGCTTTCCAAAAAGGGTTTACCACGGCCCCCAACCCTTTTTTCCCCAAAAAATTTCCTTTTGCTTTTTGACACTAAAGAAAAAAAAAAAAAAAATTTTTTTGGGTCAAAATCTGTTTTTTTTTTTAAAAACCCAAAAAGGGCCTTTTTTTTAAAAAATTTTTTTTTCATTTTTAAGAAAAAAATTTTTCCCAAAATTTTTTAAAAAAAAAATTTTTTTTTTAAAAATTTTAAAATAGAAATTTTTTTGAAAAAACCCATTTTGGGAATTAAACAAAAAAAAAAAATTTTTTTTAAACCCCTTTTTTTTTAAAAAAATGGGGGGGAAATTTCCCTCTTTAACTTTCCCTTTTTTTTTTTCAAAAATTTTTTAACTTTTCCCCAAAGCCCCCAGGGAAAAAATTTTGGGGTTTGGTAGTTTTTAACCCTCAAAAGGGGGGGATTTTTTTTAAACCCACCCCAAAACCCCTTTTTCCAGGGGAAATTTTTGGGCCCCTTATAAAACCCCCCCTTTGGGAAAGGAAAATTTAGAAAGTTTTTAAAAAATAAAAATAAAAAAGTCACCTTTTGGAAAATGAACCCCCGTTTAAAAACACCAAAAGCTTTTTTTTTAAAAAAAGGGGAAACAGCCGGGGTTTCCCCCCCCAAACCCCCCCAAAAAAGGCCTTCCCCCTTTAAATTTTTCTTCCAAAGGGGGGGTTTTGGGAAAAAAATTTTTTTTCCCCCCCCCTTTTTTTTCTTTTTTTTGGGGGAAACTTCCTTTGGTTTTTTTTTTATTTTTGGTTTTTTTTTTTTTTTTTTTTTCAAAACAACTTTGGGAAAAACGTGATTTTTCGGGGGGGGGAAAAGGGGGGACCTTTGGGGCAAGCCGGGGGGGAAAAAGGGGGGGGGAAAACAAAGAAAAAAAAAAATGCCCGTGGTTTCCTTTTGGGGAGTGCGGGGAACTTTTTCTTAAAACTAGAAAAAAAAGGGGTCCAAAAAGGGCACTTTAACCCAAAAGGGGCTGGTTTAACCATGGGCCTTTGTGACGGGGAGAGTAAAACCCCAATTTTGGGTTAAAATGCCCAGCAAAAATTATCATAAGGCAAGGGCGTTTAAAAAAAAAAATTTAAAAATTTTTAACTTCTTTTTGTTTTAAAAAAAATCGGGGAAAAAAAGCCCCCAACGTTAATTAAAGGGGTGAGGTGGCGCAAAAATAAAAATATAAGTAACAAAAAGGCGCTCTTTAATGAGGCAAAACAGTTGAAAAATAAACAAGGTCCAAAAGGGGCAGGCAGAGGATCATCGGTCAGGGCAGGCAAGCAGGATGGAAGCAGGCAGGATCAGGAACACAGACAGGACGACGGGAAAAGGACACGGAACAAGAGACGACAATCCAACATCAGACAAGTGAAAGACTGACACAATATATAGGGGGGAAACAGGTGTACGACATCAGACACTAACGAGACAAGAGTGGCTGAGGGCAGGTGCAGGGAATTAAACAATTAAGAGAGAGAAGACACAGAGGAGACATAGGAGACACAGAACAGGGTGTTACAACACGACGCCCTCAGTGTCTCTCTGCTGTTACTTTCACTTTTGCTTGTTTGTACGTGTGTGTGTGTGTGTGTGTGTGTGTGTGTGTGGTGGGGGAGGGGAGTGGAGGTTTGTGGCCATATATAGAAAAACATAAACTAAACAACACATAATGATAAAGATAAGAAAAGATAAAATATGAAGTACAGGCAAGTGTAATTAAGCTTAATTAAGAACAAATAAATGGCGTGCCTTGCAGTTCAAAGTTTAAAGCAAGACGAAAACATATTACATGTTAATACACAATCATAACGATTCCATGTTATTTACTGTGAGGTGTGATTATTTAAGGATTCATTATCTCCCCCATCTTTAAGAGTCAGGGCTGATTAAAGGTTTGATTCCTCTCCTGTTGCATCATATCCTGTTAAACTATATTTTAGCAGCAACAGGCCCTGACACTCCCATTTTGTAAAACATTTAACTCATATCTTAGTGTCTTCTAATTCTTTAAACGGACAATATAACGCTTTCTGCTGCTTGAGGTCTCACAAGATAACGACAGGTGGGGTTTGGTGACGTCATTAAGCACCGTGGCATCATGGGAGCTGTAGTCTTCACCACCATTGCGGTGAAGACATCAGAGCCAGCGGAGCATTTTAAAAAGTCCTGCCGAGATCAGGCTGCTGTCAGCGCTGCTGAGCGCTGACCGCCCGGTGCTGTGGAGCTCACCGGTCCCGCGAGCAGGACCTCAAATCGTCGGAGAATATCTTTATTAGGCTGAATTATAACAAACCGACCACATATTTAATGCTTTAACTACTAACTTCTCGCATTAAAACATCCTAAAATGACATTCCGTGACTCAACAACAGTCGTATTTATAAAAAGTCAATTGTCAGTTGGTTATTTTCTCCTCCGCTTTTGTTTCCGTTGCTGGTGAAATGCATTCTGGGATATCGGCTGGCCAGAGTAGGCACAAGTCTCTCAGATGCGCCCCGCAAATGGGCGATCAAGTTACATCCGAGTATTTTGACCGTGCCATGCAGAAGCGGACTTGAATTGGAACAAGTCCTCGGCTGCGACTGATGACGCGGGCTACACGAGAACACAAGTACAGAGAAGTACTACACACACGAACACAGATTGAAAAACAACCAGTAACTATTGTACTTTTGTCATCATTGAGTAAAGTTTCACGTAAAATCAATTATTTTTCTTTCAAGATGTTGTTTACATTTTATATAAATATTAGTGTTGTGAAAATAACGCTAACTCAGTTAATTCAATTACAGGTTTAACTAGTTATTTTTAAAACGCATTTAACGATGCGCAGAATGAGCTTCCAATCCGTCTGTTGTTGGTCGCCGGACGAAAAAGTCACTTGCAAATGAGCTTCCAATGCACCACTTCAATCTGAACCTGTCCGCCTCATGCAGACGGTCTGTTCATCGGTAATGATCCTTCCGCAGGTTCACCTACCGGAAACCTTGTGACTACTTCTACTTCCTGTAGATCAGGGTCTCAACACGTCGATCGCGACCTGCCAGTCGATCACGCAGTGTCGGTAGATCGCATGACATTAAAAAGATTGGCCCGCCCCCGACATGCTCCCTTTCTAGAGCACGCCTTGTTCTTTATTAAACTAAACGCCTGTTGTTGATCGTGATTCCACAGCAGCATGTCATTTCATCTCTCTTCATGTTACCACAGAGCTCCGCAATCTGTCCACCTGTCCGGCCGGTGAAGTTTCAGCTTTGCAGCGTGTCCCCGCCCGCCCTTTCTATCACGCCCAGTTCATGAAGAAAACCCACAGTCAGTTTGCCTCAGCAGCTGCTAGAGGAAGACTAGAGGCCTTTAGATTGTATCATGGTGCAGTTAATGGTTGACAAACAAGAGAAAATGTTCTGTTTAACCTCCTGTTACCTTTACATTTACTAACATATTTTACCCTCGGGGTCAATTTGACCTCAGCAATTAAAACCTCCAGGAAATTATTAGAATTAATATTGCTTCCCAAGTTTAAGTGTGAGGTACTTATGTTTATTTGTTGACTACCTAAATAGCCCTTTAAATAAATAAAAAGTTGATATTTTATATGTTTGACACAGTGAAAAATAGCCTGTGTCAAATTGACCTCAAAGAACACCGACATTAAACATTGAATGGGGTCAAATGGACCCAAAGGTAACAGGAGGGTTAAAACATTCTGTTTAGGATGAAGATGTATTAATGTTCCATATGGAAGAAAACTGCTAAATAACTGCTGAGTTGCAGCACCATTGTATAGAAGAATGTATAAATGTATATATCCGTCTTTTGTCATAAATCTCTATGTTCTCACAAAATATACCGAGAATATCGGTAATATGTGATTAATCATGATTAATCCAATAAAACCTGTGATTAACCGATTAAAATTTTTAATCGTTTCACAGCCCTAATAAATATATATTCCATATCTTCAACAAGTACTACAGGAATGCCATAATTAGATTCAACACTTTCCATCATGTGTTATTTCATAAAGTAATGCACATTGATAATTAATAAATAATAACAACTGGAATAAGTAACTTTAACTTACTGTTCGTGTTTTTAGAAGATCAGCAAAGAGTAAAATGTTTCAACCAGACGACGTCGTGTTTCTTCTCCTTGTGGTCCTCTGCTGTGCTTCAAGTTTCACTTTATACTTACAGTAAGGGCGTGTGTGTGTGTGTGTGTGTGTGTGTGTGCGTGTGTTAGTGTGTGTTAGTGTTTGTGTGTGTGTGTGCGTGTGTGTGTGTGTGTGTGTGCGTGTGCATGTAGTAAAAACTTTATTTATTCAAATAATATTTTCCACAGGCTTCATTTCATTCATTGTTTATATTTGTCTTGTTAATACATTATAATCTACAAAGAACAACATTAGATCATAATTTAATAATATTTCCAATTTATTGACAGGGAGGTTAGACAATATATATAACTACCGTTCAAAAGTTTGGGATCACCCAGACAATTTCGTGTCTTCCATGAAAAATCACACTTTTATTCATCAAATGAATATAAAATATAGTCAAGACATTGACAAGGTTAGAAATAATGATTAATATTTGAAATATTAATTTTGTTCTACAAACTTCAAGCTCAAAGGAAGGCCAGTTGTATAGCTTATATCACCAGCATAACTGTTTTCAGCTGTGCTAACATAATTGCACAAGGGTTTTCTAATCAGACATTAGTCTTCTAAGGCGATTAGCAAACACAATGTACCATTAGAACACTGGAGTGATAGTTGATGGAAATGGGCCTCTATACACCTCTGGAGATATGTCATTAGAAACCAGACGCTTCCACCTAGAATAGTCATTTACCACATTAACAATGTAGAGAGTGTATTTCTGATTAATTTAATGTTATCTTTATTGAAAAAACAGTGCTTTTCTTAGAAAAATAAAGTCATTTCTTAGTGATCCCAAACTTTTGAACGGTAGTGTATATATACAGGCACGTGCACAGATAGAGCCCTAGTGGTGCTCCAGCACCAGTCCCTTTGCCCTGGATGAGTAAAGTGCCCTTTTTGCTGGAGACCACTTTTTTCATTCATCAGTATTTAAGAATAAAAGTTACTCTCTCTGTCATCAAGTCCCCCCAAATGTGTTTTAATATCCGACGGGGCATTTATTTGAGTTCTTGTGAGAATTTCGCCCCGACCTGCTCCACGACGCTCCCTCCCCCCGCCGCGCTCCTCCCTCCTCCTCCTCCACTTCCTCCTCCGCGCAGTGCTCCTCGCGCCACCAAACGGCTGCACCTCCTTCTCCTCTGACGCGCAGCACCAGACAAACAGGTCTTGACGGTGTTTGTCCCCTAACGTTGTTTTGTTATAAATCAACCAATACATTCGCGCTGCTGAAAACATGACGTCACAACTGGTCCGATGTTTCTTAAATAAATAAACAAACAAAAACTCACGAAATCCGTGATTTCAAAGCCTTGTCCAGCTGTTTACTGACGTTCGTTATGTTGAGAGAAGAGAGAGAGAAGAGAGAGAGGAGAGAGAGAGAAGAGAGAGAAAAGAGAGGGAGTGAGAAGAGAGAGAAGAGAGAGAGGAGAGAGAGAAAAAAGAAAAAAGAGAGAGATAGTTCTTATTCCGTTCTATTTAACGGGTTAGTCTAGGATTTGTGTGGCCAGACTGAAAAAAATTCATAAGGCCTCTCTTGTTCAGAGGGCCGGGCCAAATGTGGAGGCGGCCCGTATCCCGGTCCGCGGGCCTTAGTTTGAGGACCATTGCTCTTGGCTGTTGATGTCTATCAATATCGCCATTTTGAAAATGACGCCAGAGGGGTACGGATCTGTATCAGACCAGCGAGGAGGATGATACGTGGCCATTCGTCAATCAGAACGCTTGTACTGTTGTTGCTATAAAATAATTCATCTTTATTCATAAAGAAAATGTAAGCTAGCGGTCTGATGCTGCCAGAGGAGACGCAGGTCGAGGACAGCATTATCAGTGTAATGCTGCTAATGCTTCAACTCTGTCAGAATTCTTTTTTTTTTGGCATTGGGTGCCCTTTTTTGGGGTGTGAGCACCTGCCCCCCAAAATGTCTGTGCACGTGCCTGTCTATGGGCAATTTAGAGATCAATTAACCTGACTGCATGTCTTTGGGAGGAAGCCGGAGAACCCGGAGGAAACACACGCTGCCACGGGGAGAACATGCAAACTCCACACAGAAGGACCGCCCAGACCCTCTGAACAAGAGAGGCCAGGCACGTGCACAGACATTTTGGGGGGCAGGTGCTCAAACCCCAAAAAAGGGCACCCAATGCCAAAAAAAAAAATTCTGACAGAGTTGAAGCATTAGCAGCATTACACTGATGAAGCTGTCCTCGACCTGCGTTTCCTCTGGCAGCATCAGACCGCTAGCTTACATTTTCTTTATGAATGAAGATGAATTATTTTATAGCAACAACAGTACAAGCGTTCTGATTGACGAATGGCCACGTATCATCCTCCTCGCTGGTCTGATACAGATCCGTATTGCCCTCTGACGTCATTTTCAAAATGAGCGATATTGATGGACATCAACAGCCAAGAGCAGTGGTCCTCAAACTAAGGCCCGTGGACCGGATACGGGCCACCTCCACATTTGGCCCAGCCCTCTGAACAAGAGAGGCCTTATGATTGTTTTCAGTCTGGCCACGCAAATCCTAGACTAGCCCGTTAAATAGAACGGAATAAGAACTATCTATCTCTTTTTTTTCTTTTTTTCTCTCTCTCTCTTTTCTCTCTTCTCTCTCTTTTCTCTCTTCTCTCTCTCCCTCTCTCTATTCTCCAAACATAACGAACGTCAGTAAACAGCTGGACAAGGCTTTGAAATCACGGATTTCGTGAGTTTTTGTTTGTTTATTTATTTAAGAAACATCGGATCAGTTGTGACGTCATGTTTTCAGCAGCGCTAATGTATTGGTTGATTTATAACAAAACAACGTTAGGGGACAAACACCGTCAGGACCTGTTTGTCTGGTGCTGCGGGTCAGAGGAGAAGGAGGTGCAGCCGTTTGGTGGCGTGAGGAGCACTGCGGAGGAGGAAGGAGGAGGAGGGAGCGAGCGTCATGAGCAGGTCAAGGAAATTCTCACAAGAACTCAAATAAATGCCCCCGGATATTAAAACACATTTGGGGACTTGATGACAGAGAGTAACTTTATTCTTAAATACTGATGAATGAAATAAGTGGGCTCCAGCAAAAGGGCACTTTACTCATCCAGGGCAAAGGGCTGGTGCTTGAGCACCACTAGGCTCTATCTGTGCACGTGCCTGGGGACGGGACAGGGGTAACAGGCCACGGACCCCGGGATCAGGGGTCGGTAGCGCGCCGGGTCTCGGGAACCAGGGTCGGCCTTCCGCCGAGGGGTCCCAGTGAACATGGGTCGTCAGCAGCGCCGCCGGGTCCTGGGGCTTGGCGGTCGGCAGCTCCGACGGCTCGGAGTTCGGCAGCTCCGACGGCTCGGAGTTCGGCAGCTCCGACGGCTCCTGGGCCTCGGGGTTCGACAGCTCCGACGGGTCCCGGGGCTCTGGAGTCGGCAGCTCCGACGGGTCCTGGGGCTCGGAGGTCGGCAGCTCTGACGGCTCCTGAACCTCGGGGGTCGGCAGCTCTGACGGCTCGGAGTTCGGCAGCTCCGACGGGTCCTGGACCTCGGAGGTCGGCAGCTCCGACGGGTCCTGGACCTCGGGGGTCGGCAGCTCCGATGGGTCCTGGACCTCGGGGTTCGGCAGCTCCGACGGCTAGGAGGTCGGCAGCTCCGACGGGTCCTGGACCTCGGGTTCGCCTCCGACAGGTTCTGGACCTCGGGGGTCGGCAGCTCCGACGGGTCCTGAGGCTCTGGGGTCGGCAACTCCGACGGGTTCCGGGGAACGGGAGTTGGCCGCATCGCCGGCGGGTTGTGGAGGGTCCCGAGGAACAGGCGGTTCTCCTCCGCCTGTGCCCGCCCCATCTCCTCTATTCTGGCCAATATCTGGCCCAAGCTGTCCATCAGCTCCACCTCCGGATCTGGCCGCATCCCTTCCAGGTGCTGGGTTCCAGGGGCCCCACGTTGGGCTTCAGTGTAGCAGCTTCATGGCTACTACCGTGGGTTTCCTCCAGCACCAAGGATCAGCCTGGAACCACGAGGTTTGGTTGAATGACATATTTATTTGCACACACACCACCGAGCAGACCGCCAAACATGCGCCTCTGCTCACTTCTCCCATCCTCCAGCTCTGCTGCCCTTTTATACAAGCGGCCGCTGACTGATTGCCAATCAGCCAGAGCAGCTGACTGATTGACAACCAGCCAGCAGCCGCGGCCAGATTGGGGCAGCTGCCATATCCCCACCACCGATTTAGGCGGGGCTCCATCCGGCCTATCCCCCTCCCCATGAGCTTGGGCGGAGGAGGGGGCTCTGGGTGACCGGGACCGGGCTCGGGAGGAGGGGGCTCTGTGGGACCGGGCTCAGGACGCGGGGGCTCTGGGGTCGACCGACGGGGACGGGAGCTGAAGCCAGCCGGGATGGGGACGGGCAGGCACGTGCACAGACATTTTGGGGGGCAGGTGCTCAAACCCAAAAAAAGGGCACCCAATGCCAAAAAAAAAAATTCTAACAGAGTTGAAGCATTAGCAGCATTACACTGATGAAGCTGTCCTCGACCTGCGTTTCCTCTGGCAGCATCAGACCGCTAGCTTACATTTTCTTTATGAATAAAGATGAATTATTTTATAGCAACAACAGTACAAGCGTTCTGATTGACTAATGGCCACGTATCATCCTCCTCGCTGGTCTGATACAGATCCGTATTGCCCTCTGACATCATTTTCAAAATGAGCGATATTGATAGACATCAACAGCCAAGAGCAGTGGTCCTCAAACTAAGGCCCGGACCGGATACGGGCCGCCTTTGGCCCGCCTCTGAACAAGAGAGGCCTTATGATTTTTTTTCAGTCTGGCCACGCAAATCCTAGACTAGCCCGTTAAATAGAACGGAATAAGAACTATCTCTCTCTTCTTCTTTTTTTCTCTCTCTCCTCTCTCTCTTCTCTCTCTCTCCTCTCTCTCTTTTCTTTATTCTCTCTCTTTTCTCTCTTCTCTCTCTCTTCTCTCTCCCTCTCTCTATTCTCCAAACATAACTAAAGTCAGTAAACAGCTGGACAAGGCTTTGAAATCACGGATTTCGTGAGTTTTTGTTTGTTTATTTATTTAAGAAACGTCGGATCAGTTGTGACGTCATGTTTTCAGCAGCGCTAATGTATTGGTTGATTTATCACAAAACAACGTTAGGGGACAAACACCGTCAGGACCTGTTTGTCTGGTGCTGCGCGTCAGAGGAGAAGGAGGTGCAGCCGTTTGGTGGCGCGAGGAGCACTGCGCGGAGGAGGAAGTGGAGGAGGAGGGAGGAGCCATGGGGGAGGAGCGTTGTGGAGCAGGTCGGCGAAATTCACACAAGAACTCAAATAAATGCCACGTGGGATATTAAAACACATTTGAGGGGACTTGATGACAGAGAGAGTAACTTTTATTCTTAACCCTTTAGGTTTTGGGTCATTTTGACCCGATTCAATGTGTCACCCTCCTGTTACCTTTATATTTACTAACATATTTTACCCTTTGGGTTCAATTTGACGCCAGCAATTAAAACCTCCAGAAAATTATTAGAAATAATATTGTTTTCCAAGTTTAAGTGTGAGGCACTTTTTGTTTGTTTGTTGACTAACGAAAGAACACCGACATTAAACATTGAATGGGGTCAAATTAATCCTCAGGCGGGGGGAGGGTGTAATATTGGTTTGGGTCAAAATGACCCTCATGCAACACAAGGGTTAAATACTGATGAATGAAATAAGTGGGCTCCAGCAAAAAGGGCACTTTACTCATCCAGGGCTAAGGGGCTGGTGCTGGAGCACCACTAGGGCTCTATCTGTGCACGTGCCTGCCTACATTAATACATTAAAAAGATGTGAGTCGGAAGCTGAAGAGGTGGAATTAAAAGGAATAAAAGTTCCGCTGGGGAACTATTAAATATCATTATATCTAAACCAATGAGCATTTTGTGAATGTTCTGTTGATAATCTAACTGGTGGGTGCGCTACACGATAAACATAATACACAGCACTTCTTAGCTGATAAGACAGGAGCGAAGGGAGAGAGCATTAAGTCAGGAGGGCTAGCCTCCAGCTAAACCCTCGTGGACAGGAAGGGCGAGGCCAGAAATAGGGAAAGAGGAGACAAGAGTGCCTCAAGGTACAGGATAGAGGGGAGACACATAGTGGTCGGGGGTGGTACTGCACCCATACAAAAAGCTCCTCTAGAGGTAGGGAGACTCATACCCCAGTGGGCAGATAGGGTACTGCAAAACAGGAGAGATAGGGAATAATCTCTAAAACTAATTATATTAATGAGTAAAAGTGGCTAGGGAACTTGTCCCTTATGACACAAAAAATACATGCAATGTATTCCGCCATCCAGGAAAGTAACCACGATGACATTGTTTCTGCAGACAACATACATTCGACGGGACGAATGGGTTACTTGTGGGTCAATTTACGTAACACATTGAAATATCACTAGATGGCGCTCTTGATTCATTTATTGAATTGCTGAGACTGTTAGTGACCATTAGACTGTTGATTTCAATGGGCCAATGGGAATTTATTATTTTATTATTTATTTATTTATTTTTTGGTCATTTTTGAAAAAACTTGATATAGTATACAACAGGAGACACTCTTCAAGGATTAGTTGGTTTTAGCTATCATGCTGCTAACGGAAGTTAGCTTTCTGAAGGGTCTACAGACTTGTGCTTAGAGTATGTTGTTCAGGGCATCCATGGCCATCTGGTGTTCTAATTTCAAGCGTTTTGGAGCTTGTTGAAAAATCGCTAATTAGCCACATGCTACTATCATGACGGGTCAATTGGCATACGGGGCCCATACATGTGTAGTTGAATGGCCCTAGAGTCATTTGACATACACTTGTATGGCGCAAGTATGTGAAATGACCCTCAAATGGGTCATTTGACATACACTTGTATGGGCCGGCCGAGTATGTGAAATGACTCTAAAATGGGTCATTTGACATACACTTTCATGAGCCGGCCGAGTATGTGAAATGACACTAAAATTGATCATTTGGCATACACTTGTATGGGCCGGCCATGTATGTGAAATGACACTGGTTATTTTATGATTTCTCCTGTTTTGTACCCAGAAAAGGTGCCCAAAACATGGGTACTTGCATGCTAAAGTGACCATGGTCCTCCCACACAAGTATCAGTTTGTGTTAGTCGTTCAGGGCATCAAGTGACACTGGTTATTATAAGGGGATTTCTCCTGTTTTGTACCCAGAAAAGGTGCCCAAATCCTGGGTACATGCATGCTAAATTGACCATGGTCCTCCCACACAGAGATCAGGTGGAGTCAGTAGTTCAGGGCATCAAGTGACACTGGTTATTATAAGGGGATTTCTCCTGTTTTGTACCCAGAAAAGGTGCCCAAAACCTGGGTACATGCATGCTAAATTGACCATGGTCCTCCCACACAGAGATCAGGTGGAGTTATTAGTTCAGGGCATCAAGTGACACTGGTTATTGTAAGGGGATTTCTCCTGTTTTGTACCCAGAAAAGGTGCCCAAATCCTGGGTACATGCATGCTAAATTGACCATGGTCCTCCCACACAGAGATCAGGTGGAGTCAGTAGTTCAGGGCATCAAGTGACACTGGTTATTGTAAGGGGATTTCTCCTGTTTTGTACCCAGAAAAGGTGCTTCAAGTCCTGGGTACTTTTAGTGACATTTTACCTGTTCTGTACCCAGGAAAGGTGCTTCAAGTCCTGGGTACTTTTAGTGACATTTTACCTGTTCTGTACCCAGGAAAGGTGCTTCAACTCCTGGGTACTTGCATAGTAATGTGACCATGGTTCTCCTGGTACTTTGAGTGACATTTTACCTGTTTTGTACCCAGGAAATGTGCTTCAAGTCCTGGGTACTTTTAGTGACACTTAACCTGGAGCAAATGGTCCAAAAATGTAGGGTATTCATATAGAGATGGTCCTCTTAATTTAGAAAAAGAATCCACGACTCTAAGTTGATTTAAAGCAATTCTTTTTTAATTAAAAGATTGGTTAGGGACATTTGACATACTCGGCCGGCCCATACACACGGTTTACAAATGTCCCAGTTTATACACAACTTCCCTTGCATTTCCAAATTATAAGGGGATTTCACCTCTTTTGTACCCAGAAAAGGTGCCCAAATCCTGGGTACATGCATGCTAAAGTGACCATGGTCCTCCCACACAGAGATCAGTTGGAGTTAGTAGTTCAGGGCATCAAGTGACACTGGTTATTATAAGGGGATTTCTCCTGTTTTGTACCCAGAAAAGGTGCCCAAATCCTGGGTACTTGCATGCTAAATTGACCATGGTCCTCCCACACAGAGATCAGGTGGAGTCAGTAGTTCAGGGCATCAAGTGACACTGGTTATTTTAAGGGGATTTCTCCTGTTTTGTACCCAGAAAATGTGCCCAAAACCTGGGTACTTGCATGCTCAAGTGACCATGGTCCTCCCACACAGAGATCAGGTGGAGTTATTAGTTCAGGGCATCAAGTGACACTGGTTATTATAAGGGGATTTCTCCTGTTTTGTACCCAGAAAAGGTGCCCAAATCCTGGGTACATGCATGCTAAATTGACCATGGTCCTCCCACACAGAGATCAGGTGGAGTCAGTAGTTCAGGGCATCAAGTGACACTGGTTATTGTAAGGGGATTTCTCCTGTTTTGTACCCAGAAAATGTGCCCAAAACCTGGGTACTTGCATGCTCAAGTGACCATGGTCCTCCCACACAGAGATCAGTTGGAGTCAGTAGTTCAGAGCATCAAGTGACACTGATTATTTTAAGGGGATTTCTCCTGTTTTGTACCCAGAAAATGTGCCCAAAACCTGGGTACTTGCATGCTAAAGTGACCATCTTCCACCCATACAAAGGACTCTATACTTGGGTAAATGTTAGTCAAATCCCCCTCTCAAAGAACCATGGAGGATCGGGGGACAGTGAGGGTCACCATGCATACATCACATCATAGGCCGGACCACCAGGAGTGACTATACTGGGGTACATGTGAGTCAAATCCGCCTCTCAAAGATCCAGGAGGATCGGGGGACAGTGAGGGTCACCATGCATACATCACATCATAGGCCGGACCACCAGGAGTGACTATACTGGGGTACATGTTGGTCAAATCCCCCTCTCAAAGAGCCAGGAGGATCGGGGGACAGTGAGGGTCACCATGCATACATCACATCATAGGCCGGACCACCAGGAGTGACTATACTGGGGTACATGTTGGTCAAATCCCCCTCTCAAAGAGCCAGGAGGATCGGGGGACAGTGAGGGTCACCATGCATACATCACATCATAGGCCGGAGCACCAGGAGTGAGTGACTATAGTGGGGTACATGTGAGTCAAATCCCCCTCTCAAAGATCCAGGAGGATCGGGGGACAGTGAGGGTCACCATGCATACATCACATCATAGGCCGGACCACCAGGAGTGACTATACTGGGGTACATGTTGGTCAAATCCCCCTCTCAAAGAGCCAGGAGGATCGGGAGACAGTGAGGGTCACCAGGCAGACAGGACGATTGGGGGACAGTGAAGGTCACCAGGCATACGTCACATACAAGGCCGGACCACCAGGAGTCACTTCACCTGGGGTACATGTTCGTCAAATACCCCTCTCAAAGATCCAGGAGGATTGGAGTACAGTGAAGGTCACCGGGGGGACAAAAGGCAAAATGCAATTGGTATGTGGGGCCTCTGGAGCTTACTCCATGACCTTGCTCACCCTCCGACTTACACTTAAGCACCCATCTCTAAGTTAAAACCCTCCTATAATTTTTTTTCCGTTTCGGGCCCCTGGTGGTATAAACGGAAAAATTTTTTTATTTATACAACCAGGGGTCCGAAACGAAAAATTTCGGCAAGATGGTTTTAACTCAGGGATGGGTGCTTAAGTGTGGGTGCACGGGGTCGGAGGGTGAGCAAGGTCAGGGAGTAAGCTCCAGAGGCTCCACAGACCAATTGCATTTGCCTTTTGTCCCCCCGGTGACAGTCAATGTCCCCCAATCATCCTGGTCATGTACCCCAGAATAGTCACTCCTGGTCCGGCCTTGTATGGAATGTCTGCCTGGTGACCCTCACTGTACTCCGATCCTCCTGGATCTTTGAGAGGGGGATTTGACTAACATGTACCCCAGTATCCTCACTCCTGGTGGTCCGGCCTTGTATGGAATGTCTGCCTGGTGACCTTCACTGTCCCCCAATCCTCCTGTCTGCCTGGTGACCCTCACTGTACTCCGATCCTCCTGGATCTTTGACAGGGGTATTTGACTCACATGTACCCCACTATAGTCACTCACTCCTGGTGGTCCGGCCTATGATGTGATGTATGCCTGGTGACCTTCACTGTCCCCCAATCCTCCTGTCTGCCTGGTGACCCTCACTGTACTCCGATCCTCCTGGATCTTTGACAGGGGTATTTGACTCACATGTACCCCACTATAGTCACTCACTCCTGGTGGTCCGGCCTATGATGTGATGTATGCCTGGTGACCTTCACTGTCCCCCAATCCTCCTGTCTGCCTGGTGAACCTCACTGTACTCCGATCCTCCTGGATCTTTGACAGGGGTATTTGACTCACATGTACCCCACTATAGTCACTCACTCCTGGTGGTCCGGCCTATGATGTGATGTATGCCTGGTGACCTTCACTGTCCCCCAATCCTCCTGTCTGCCTGGTGACCTTCACTGTACTCCGATCTTCCAGGATCTTAGAGAGGGTGTTTTGTACCCAGAAAATGTTCCCAAAACCTGGGTACTCGCATGCTAAAGTCACCATGGTCCTCCCAGTAGTTCAGGGCATCCATGGGAGTCTGGCATTCTAATTACAAGCATTTTGGAGCATGTTGAAAAATCGCTATAGCCACATGCTAACCATTAGCCAAGCCTTCTAAAGCTTTTTTTGAAGTGAATATTGAGAATAAAAATACAGGGTCAAGGACCATGGGTTCAGACATCCCTCACTGATGTGCCCCTAGGAGATGGGCCCTTGATCCTGGCTACTTTTCTTGCAAATTGACCATCTTCCTACCTAAGTAGAGCAGAAGTTAGGGTAACTTGGCAGACGGGCCCATACAGATGTAGTCGAAATGACACAGTTTAATGACATGGGTCATTTGACATACACTTTTATGCCGGGAATGTATGCTGAATGACCCGATGCCCTCTGGTGGCAAAAAACTGTCATGGGAGGATTGGACTACATTTAATACATTTTTTAATAAATCATAACTCGGCGATCGAAGGTCAGAATTGAAATCTTTTTCTCCCAGATGTAGCGCGGGAGGGGCACTGTGAGCCTGAGGTGTGTTTCGATTTTTAGCGCCCTCAAAAAGGCTCCAAAATGCAGCCCAAAGTTTTTGACCCCCTGACACCCGAAATCTATGCCCCATGACCCCTGCGGGCAGAAGGCTGGTGAGGGTAGGAACAAGAATAAAATACTGATAAGGAGGAATAACAACTTTTAAGCTAGAATTAGATTACACTCTCATTCACCATTCAACAGTTGGAGGCACAAGAATCAGTCATTCACAGATAGAACGCCTTATTGTTTTATAAAATTATACCGTGTGTTAATCATTTGGAATGTTTGGTGATCATTTTTTAGTATTTTAATAAATAAATACTGAGCATGATCCTTCGATGATTGTTGACCCTGTGGTGACCTTGTGTGGTATCTGACCGGGTGTCTGTGGAGACTGTGTGCTGTCATCACAAGTGTGTGAGCGGGAAGAGAGAGGAATCCTTCCTTTCATTTTAATACGGTTAAATTGATTTATGTATTGTCCTGATATTTTGTTTAGAAAATCCATACGAAGTGTGGTGTGGTGTACAGCTGCCCTGGGTCAGACAAACGAGACCGATGTGTCAACAACTCGTGAGCTTGAGAGTTCAGTGGATATGTGCCGATTTGGGTCAAGGTTAAGGTGCACGCGCGTTTCTTGACTGATAAAATAATAATAAATAAACACAGACACGAGCAGGAGAGCATATTGTGACTACCGCGCTCCCTTTCTCATTTGTTTTTGCTTTTAATCGGGGATAAGATCATTGTTATTAATGCAGAAAGGGTATGATAAAGATAAATAGATAAATGGGAAACTATTGATCAAATACGGGAAATTAAACGGGCGCTGGCCCTCCAGTGGTAACTGGGAAAATTAAAATAAGATTGTTGTGGGTCCAGTGCGAGGCAATGACAGACCTGTGTGCCCTCTCAGGGTTTGGCAGGTCCGCATGCTGCAGTGTATAGAGAGATCAGTGGACTGATGACACTCTGACATACTGATGATTGACATATCGTTATTAATTTAACACCCCAGTACAAGCCAAATAAAGTGAGTCTGTAGAAAGACAGAGGCGTAAATTACTCAAAGGATAATCATTTAAATAATAATTAGACATACGTTGTATAGATAAGTAGTCTTTGAGTTTGATGAATGCCATCCAAAAGTGTCTACAGTACATAAATAATAAAAAAGAGAGGAGAAATGGAGGACCTGACTCCATTGGTCCAGATTCGGCTGTGTGTGACTGAATGACTGAAGGAAACTAAAGAGCCAGAGGCCTCTCATTGGGAGGATCGAACTATGAGCCATAGGCGCTACAGAGGCATAACTTGGGAAAATAAAATGTTGGACTCCTTTGAAGTGTTGGGCTGGGTCGAACAACATGCCGCCGCCCAGGGGAAACACTCAACCCAGCGAGACCAGTGAGTGACCAGTCAGTGACCAGTCAGTGACCACGTGGGAGAAGCTGAGGGAGACACTAGCGGAAACAGAGGCATGGAGCACTCGGTCGGTGGCTTGAGCTTGGAGAAGCATGAGGTCCTGGAGGGGAGGGTCGAGACCCCTCCCTACCGAGGTGAGACGAGAGGGGGAAGCGTATGCCCCAGGCTCCAGAAATCCAACAGGAAGTACTTCCTGCTGTCAGCAGCCCCGCCCCCTGAGGAAGAAACCACCTTGTGCCCATCTAGTGGATGGGCGGAGGTAGTGCACCCGTGATTTCTGGCCAACCTGAGGTACTACACCGGCACCTTGCTCAACCCTCAGCAGCTGCATCAGCATCTGCTGGCGAGAGTCAGACTTCTGCAATCCCACCAGCAACATGAGAGACAGTGTGTGTACAAGCAAGGACCAATGAGCCGATTTCATGCAAAATAATGACTGTTCCTGCCGTGTTTTTTCAGATGGACGTCCCTAGAAAGGGGGTAATCCATCGGGCATGCCACCTGATCTGGCAGTGTGCCCACCAACTGCAGCATTACGACAAGCACCTCTTTGAGCTCCTGAGGCACGGAGGTCAACTCCTAAATCAGTAGAACAGGTACTCATCCAACTCAAAGCGAATGCCAAACCTCCATAGAAAAGAAGATATCCTTTGTGTAATTTCCGGTTTGCTGGAAGAAGTAGTGTGAGAACCGACTGTAGTCCGTGTAATACTCTTCTTTATCCCAGGCCAAAACATGACTCCAACAAATGGCTTATTGACTCATGACCTAAGAGCAACACATGTTCTTAAGTTTTCAGTGTCTCCAAATTCGCGATATTTGTTGTCCTTAGACGGTCTACAATACCAGTCCACGAGTTTGCCACAAGGCTAACAAGATGCACCATCAATCATGAACCAAAAGATAAATATGAAGTTCTGTTAAGTTAAAAGTTAAATATAGTGGACAAAAACTAGAAGGTCCAACTAGATCCATTGCAGTGGAACATCTCACGGTAATTGCGGCAGCACCACGCCCCACAGCGATCAAACAATGGTTTAATCTTTGGTAAACGGCGGTTATGGCCGTCCGTGGATTTCAGATTATGCTCTCAAGTCTCAACCTCTACGGAGTCTGGTTAAATTGGGCAGTCAAAACAATACAAAGTTCCCTACAGTGTCAGACACTGTGAAGGAGGCGTGGCTACATTTAAAGATTGATCTCATCAGGGCACCTGCCTTGACGCACCCTGACTACTCAAGACCGGTTCAACTGTAAGTTGCTTTAGCACGCAACGCAAACTGTCAGAGGCATAACTCCCTGCTTCAGGGGTTAGCAGCCGCAGCGTACGCTTACGAGAAGGCCTCAACGATTTCCATGGGTCATGCTTTGACGTTGTACACCGGCCATGGTCTTCACGCCTTGCTCATGGCACCACATTTTGTAATCACGACTGCGCAACGCTTAAATGATGACGTCATACTTTCCGTTACTGAGATAACGATTGCACGCTGTTGCACGGTTAAGCCGGCAGAGCATCTTACTCTTCTTATCAAGGTAGTCCTCACGATTGCGTGGCAATATCCAACGACCTACTCAGGGCGTGTGATGATCTGGAGGCGGGGCCATTACCGGCACCCCAGATCTCTATGGTTGTTGATGGTTCGGGTTACAGGTCAAGTTCGGGTCCTGTGGCAGGTTTTGCTGTGGTTGCTCCCACGCCGGAGTCAACCTCGTACCGGACCCTCTTGGCTGAACCGTTGTTCTCTCCTTTGTCTGCACAGGCAGGTGAGTCAAGAGCTCTGACCGCAGCCTGTCGGTTAGGACAGGGTGCAGCATGTCACGTAGTTCACTTAGTCGGTGCAAGTGGACGCCAGAGAGGCTTCCACGCACGGTCCTTTCAGTGCAGAACTTTTGCACTCCATGATGTTGTTAAATGTGCCGCTCACGGTACTTCTTTTGATTTTGATTTTGTATTGTATTGTGATGTATCAGACAGGAGATGTTCATGAACACTCCGTGAAGGGAGTGAGGACATTGATCCTGCGGCCTCCATGAGGGCTCTCGTGGAGGTTGAGTCGACTGCCTCTCAAGAGGAGCAGTTGCTTTTGGTGGCTCATGGTGATTTCCATGGAGCCAGGGGGAGGTGGTGAAGGCTTTGCAGGCTACCTGGTGGTCTCGATACGGGTTACCCACAGTCAACAATCCTGTGCGATCAGGCGTAAGTTGCGGAGCACGACATGAGAAAGTCGCATATCGCTCCGAGAGGCCATATTCCAGCTCCAGACGGCCATAGTGTTATGTGATTTCATTGATATAGTCAGACCGGTAAGCAAAACAATATGTGTTGGTGGTGATTGACAGATTCAGCAGAGGGGGGGAAGCCCCCCGGCAGCCAAATCTGAGGCTATAACTGTAGCTTAGTTTCTAACCAGAGAAGTAAGTCCAATAATCAGTTCTGATAAGGGGACGCAGTTTTTACATTTCAAGTCATTTAGCTGATGCGGTTGTCTAAAGCGACTTACAATAAGTGTATTCAACCATGAGTACAAACTCAGAACTACAAGAATCAAGAGGGTAACATTGCTTTAAGAAAGTAATACCATAAGTAAATGTCACTGAAGTGCTAATCTGTTTTTATCCAAGGTATTGTTGGAAAAGTGTGTCTTTTAGGTTCCGGCGGAGGATATAGAGACTTTGTGCTGTCCTGATGTCAGTGAGGAGCTCGGTCCACCACTGAGAAGCCGGAACAGCAAACAGTCATGATTTTGTCAGGTGAGTAATTTGTTGTATCTTTTGACAACACGATAATGAATAAATATGTCTGTCATTGAGGGTCAAGCAGAGGTTAGATTGGGGGTGTCATGCCCAGTCCCAGGGACTGGTAGAGAGAGAGAGAGAGAGCTAGTGGTACACTGAAAGCAAAGCTATCCAGAATCTAGAATGGACTGGCTGACGGCTCTGCCGTTGGCATTAATGAGCAGGAGAATACAAACTAGCCGTAGTACACAGTTAACTCCCCATGAAAGGCTGACCGGACGGCCTAGGCCCGTACCGTACCAGGGAGACCTGATAAAGGTCCCCCGGGGGAGGTGTTAGCCAAAGAAATACGAAGCTATGTCCAGGGAGCGCCAGGTAGGCAGGAAGCACTGTGTCAACAGGTGGAAGGAGCCACGGAGGAGAGGCACATGGGACCAGACCCACAGGAGGAGGAGGTCCATCCGAGGAAGGGGGACGAGCCACGGCAGACTGGACCCCACCTGGTGGTACTGGCCACGCCCACCGCAGTGAAGAGAAACCACACTGGAACCACCTCACACACTGCACCGAGGCAGAAGCACCTGAAGGAAGGCCAGAGGAGAGGAGACCATCACGGCAAAGCCCCGCCGGCCACAGAGGCGAGGAGAAGCAAGGCGTGGCCAATCCACACCAGAACACCAGCAGACGGCTGAGGGAGCTGGAGAGGGGGATGATGTAGCAGCTTCATGGCCACTACCCGTGGGTTTCCCCCTCCAGCACCAAGGATCAGCCCGGAACAACGAGGTTTGGTTGAATGACATATTTATTTGCACACACACCACCGAGCAGACCGCCAAACATGCGCCTCTGCTCACTTCTCCCGTCCCTCCAGCTCTGCTGCCCTTTTATACAAGCGGCTGCTGACTGATTGCCAATCAGCCAGAGCAGCTGACTGATTGACAACCAGCCAGCAGCCGAGGCCAGATTGGGGGCAGCTGCCACATATCCCCACCACCCGATTTAGGCCGGGGCTCCATCCGGCCTAACCTACTCCCCCTCCCCCCCATGAGAGCTTGGGCGGAGGAGGGGGCTCTGGGTGACCGGGACCGGGCTCGGGAGGAGGGGGCTCTGTGGGACCGGGCTCAGGAGGCGGGGGCTCTGGGGTCGACCGGGACGGGGGGACGGGGAGCTGAAGCCAGCCGGGATGGGGACGGGCAGGCACGTGCACAGACATTTTGGGGGGCAGGTGCTCAAACCCCCAAAAAGGGCACCCAATGCCAAAAAAAAAAATTCTGACAGAGTTGAAGCATTAGCAGCATTACACTGATGAAGCTGTCCTCGACCTGCGTTTCCTCTGGCAGCATCAGACCGCTAGCTTACATTTTCTTTATGAATAAAGATACATTATTTTATAGCAACAACAGTACAAGCGTTCTGATTGACTAATGGCCACGTATCATCCTCCTCGCTGGTCTGATACAGATCCGTATTGCCCTCTGACGTCATTTTCAAAATGAGCGATATTGATAGACATCAACAGCCAAGAGCAGTGGTCCTCAAACTAAGGCCCGCGGACCGGATACGGGCCGCCTCCACATTTGGCCCAGCCCTCTGAACAAGAGAGGCCTTATGATTTTTTTTCAGTCTGGCCACGCAAATCCTAGACTAGCCCGTTAAATAGAACGGAATAAGAACTATCTATCTCTTTTTTTTCTTTTTTTCTCTCTCTCTCTCTTTTCTCTCTTCTCTCTCCTCTCTCTCTCTCTCTCACTGTCTCTCTCTCTTCTCTCTCTCCCTCTCTCTATTCTCCAAACATAACGAACGTCAGTAAACAGCTGGACAAGGCTTTGAAATCACGGATTTCGTGAGTTTTTGTTTGTTTATTTATTTAAGAAACGTCGGATCAGTTGTGACGTCATGTTTTCAGCAGCGCTAATGTATTGGTTGATTTATAACAAAACAACATTAGGGGACAAACACCGTCAGGACCTGTTTGTCTGGTGCTGCGGGTCAGAGGAGAAGGAGGTGCAGCCGTTTGGTGGCGTGAGGAGCACTGCGCGGAGGAGGAAGTGGAGGAGGAGGGAGGGAGCGTCGCGGAGCAGGTCGGGGCGAAATTCTCACAAGAACTCAAATAAATGCCCCGTCGGATATTAAAACACATTTGGGGGGACTTGATGACAGAGAGAGTAACTTTTATTCTTAAATACTGATGAATGAAATAAGTGGGCTCCAGCAAAAAGGGCACTTTACTCATCCAGGGCAAAAGGGCTGGTGCTTGAGCACCACTAGGGCTCTATCTGTGCACGTGCCTGGGGACGGGACAGGGGTAACAGGCGCCGCCGACGGACCCCGGGGATCAGGGGTCGGTAGCGGCGTCGGGTCTCGGGGAACCAGGGTCGGCCTTCCGCCGAGGGGTCCCAGTGAACATGGGTCGTCAGCAGCGCCGCCGGGTCCTGGGGCTTGGCGGTCGGCAGCTCCGACGGGTCCTGGACCTCGGGGGTCGGCAGCTCCGACGGCTCGGAGTTCGGCAGCTCCGACGGCTCCTGGGCCTCGGGGTTCGACAGCTCCGACGGGTCCCGGGGCTCTGGAGTCGGCAGCTCCGCCGGGTCCTGGGGCTCGGAGGTCGGCAGCTCCGACGGGTCCTGGGGCTCGGAGGTCGGCAGCTCTGACGGCTCCTGAACCTCGGGGGTCGGCAGCTCTGACGGCTCGGAGTTCGGCAGCTCCGACGGGTCCTGGACCTCGGAGGTCGGCAGCTCCGACGGGTCCTGGACCTCGGGGTTCGGCAGCTCCGACGGCTAGGAGGTCGGCAGCTCCGACGGGTCCTGGACCTCGGGGTTCGGCCGCTCCGACAGGTTCTGGACCTCGGGGGTCGGCAGCTCCGACGGGTCCTGAGGCTCTGGGGTCGGCAACTCCGACGGGTTCCGGGGAACGGGAGTTGGCCGCAGCGCCGGCGGGTTGTGGAGGGTCCCGAGGAACAGGCGGTTCTCCTCCGCCTGTGCCCGCCCCATCTCCTCTATTCTGGCCAATATCTGGCCCAAGCTGTCCATCAGCTCCACCTCCGGATCTGGCCGCATCCCTTCCAGGCGCTGGGTTCCAGGGGGCCCCACGTTGGGCTTCAGTGTAGCAGCTTCATGGCCACTACCCGTGGGTTTCCCCCTCCAGCACCAAGGATCAGCCTGGAACCACGAGGTTTGGTTGAATGACATATTTATTTGCACACACACCACCGAGCAGACCGCCAAACATGCGCCTCTGCTCACTTCTCCCGTCCCTCCAGCTCTGCTGCCCTTTTATACAAGCGGCTGCTGACTGATTGCCAATCAGCCAGAGCAGCTGACTGATTGACAACCAGCCAGCAGCCGAGGCCAGATTGGGGGCAGCTGCCACATATCCCCACCACCCGATTTAGGCCGGGGCTCCATCCGGCCTAACCTACTCCCCCTCCCCCCCATGAGAGCTTGGGCGGAGGAGGGGGCTCTGGGTGACCGGGACCGGGCTCGGGAGGAGGGGGCTCTGTGGGACCGGGCTCAGGACGCGGGGGCTCTGGGGTCGACCGGGACGGGGGGACGGGGAGCTGAAGCCAGCCGGGATGGGGACGGGCAGGCACGTGCACAGACATTTTGGGGGGCAGGTGCTCAAACCCAAAAAAAGGGCACCCAATGCCAAAAAAAAAAATTCTAACAGAGTTGAAGCATTAGCAGCATTACACTGATGATGCAATACATCCTCGACCTGCGTCTCCTCTGGCAGCATCAGACCGCTAGCTTACATTTTCTTTATGAATAAAGATGAATTATTTTATAGCAACAACAGTACAAGCGTTCTGATTGACTAATGGCCACGTATCATCCTCCTCGCTGGTCTGATACAGATCCGTATTGCCCTCTGACATCATTTTCAAAATGAGCGATATTGATAGACATCAACAGCCAAGAGCAGTGGTCCTCAAACTAAGGCCCGCGGACCGGATACGGGCCGCCTCCACATTTGGCCCGGCCCTCTGAACAAGAGAGGCCTTATGATTTTTTTTCAGTCTGGCCACGCAAATCCTAGACTAGCCCGTTAAATAGAACGGAATAAGAACTATCTCTCTCTTCTTTTTTTTTTCTCTCTCCTCTCTCTCTTTTCTTTCTTCTCTCTCTTTTCTCTCTTCTCTCTCTCTTCTCTCTCTTCTCTCTCTCCCTCTCTCTATTCTCCAAACATAACTAAAGTCAGTAAACAGCTGGACAAGGCTTTGAAATCACGGATTTCGTGAGTTTTTGTTTGTTTATTTATTTAAGAAACGTCGGATCAGTTGTGACGTCATGTTTTCAGCAGCGCTAATGTATTGGTTGATTTATCACAAAACAACGTTAGGGGACAAACACCGTCAGGACCTGTTTGTCTGGTGCTGCGCGTCAGAGGAGAAGGAGGTGCAGCCGTTTGGTGGCGCGAGGAGCACTGGGCGGAGGAGGAAGTGGAGGAGGAGGGAGGAGCGCGGCGGGGGGAGGGAGCGTTGTGGAGCAGGTCGGGGCGAAATTCTCACAAAGAACTCAAATAAATGCCCCGTCGGATATTAAAACACATTTGGGGGGACTTGATGACAGAGAGAGTAACTTTTATTCTTAACCCTTGTGTTGCCTTTGGGTCATTTTGACCCGATTCAATGTGTCACCCTCCTGTTACCTTTATATTTACTAACATATTTTACCCTTTGGGTTCAATTTGACGCCAGCAATTAAAACCTCCAGAAAATTATTAGAAATAATATTGTTTTCCAAGTTTAAGTGTGAGGCACTTTTTGTTTGTTTGTTGACTAACGAAAGAACACCGACATTAAACATTGAATGGGGTCAAATTAATCCTAAAGCGGGGGGAGGGTGTAATATTGGTTCGGGTCAAAATGACCCTCATGCAACACAAGGGTTAAATACTGATGAATGAAATAAGTGGGCTCCAGCAAAAAGGGCACTTTACTCATCCAGGGCTAAGGGGCTGGTGCTGGAGCACCACTAGGGCTCTATCTGTGCACGTGCCTGCCTACATTAATACATTAAAAAGATGTGAGTCGGAAGCTGAAGAGGTGGAATTAAAAGGAATAAAAGTTCCGCTGGGGAACTATTAAATATCATTATATCTAAACCAATGAGCATTTTGTGAATGTTCTGTTGATAATCTAACTGGTGGGTGCGCTACACGATAAACATAATACACACGCACTTCTTAGCTGATAAGACAGGAGCGAAGGGAGAGAGAGCATTAGCTCAGGAGGGCTAGCCTCCCGCTAACCCTCTGGACAGGAAGGGCGAGGCCAGAAATAGGGAAAGAGGAGACAAGAGTGCCTCAAGGTACAGGATAGAGGGGAGACACATAGTGGTCGGGGGTGGTACTGCACCCATACAAAAAGCTCCTCTAGAGGTAGGGAGACTCATACCCCAGTGGGCAGATAGGGTACTGCAAAACAGGAGAGATAGGGAATAATCTCTAAAACTAATTATATTAATGAGTAAAAGTGGTGAGGGTAGGAACAAGAATAAAATACTGATAAGGAGGAATAACAACTTTTAAGCTAGAATTAGATTACACTCTCATTCACCATTCAACAGTTGGAGGCACAAGAATCAGTCATTCACAGATAGAACGCCTTATTGTTTTATAAAATTATACCGTGTGTTAATCATTTGGAATGTTTGGTGATCATTTTTTAGTATTTTAATAAATAAATACTGAGCATGATCCTTCGATGATTGTTGACCCTGTGGTGACCTTGTGTGGTATCTGACCGGGTGTCTGTGGAGACTGTGTGCTGTCATCACAAGTGTGTGACGCGGGAAGAGAGGAATCCTTCCTTTCATTTTAATACGGTTAAATTGATTTATGTATTGTCCTGATATTTTGTTTAGAAAATCCATACGAAGTGTGGTGTGGTGTACAGCTGCTCTGGGTCAGACAAACGAGACCGATGTGTCAACAACTCGTGAGCTTGAGAGTTCAGTGGATATGTGCCGATTTGGGTCAAGGTTAAGGTGCACGCGCGTTTCTTGACTGATAAAATAATAATAAATAAAAACAGACACGAGCAGGAGAGCATATTGTGACTACCGCGCTCCCTTTCTCATTTGTTTTTGCTTTTAATCGGGGATAAGATCATTGTTATTAACGCAGAAAGGGTATGATAAAGATAAATAGATAAATGGGAAACTATTGATCAAATACGGGAAATTAAACGGGCGCTGGCCCTCCAGTGGTAACTGGGAAAATTAAAATAAAATTGTTGTGGGTCCAGTGCGAGGCAATGACAGACCTGTGTGCCCTCTTAGGGTTTGGCAGGTCCGCATGCTGCAGTGTATAGAGAGATCAGTGGACTGATGACACTCTGACATACTGATGATTGACATATCGTTATTAATTTAACACCCCAGTACAAGCCAAATAAAGTGAGTCTGTAGAAAGACAGAGGCGTAAATTACTCAAAGGATAATCATTTAAATAATAATTAGACATACGTTGTATAGATAAGTAGTCTTTGAGTTTGATGAATGCCATCCAAAAGTGTCTACAGTACATAAATAATAAAAAAGAGAGGAGAAATGGAGGACCTGACTCCATTGGTCCAGATTCGGCTGTGTGTGACTGAATGACTGAAGGAAACTAAAGAGCCAGAGGCCTCTCATTGGGAGGATCGAACTATGAGCCATAGGCGCTACAGAGGCATAACTTGGGAAAATAAAATGTTGGACTCCTTTGAAGTGTTGGGCTGGGTCGAACAACATGCCGCCGCCCAGGGGAAACACTCAACCCAGCGAGACCAGTGAGTGACCAGTCAGTGACCAGTCAGTGACCACGTGGGAGAAGCTGAGGGAGACACTAGCGGAAACAGAGGCATGGAGCACTCGGTCGGTGGCTTGAGCTTGGAGAAGCATGAGGTCCTGGAGGGAGGGTGAGACCCTCCCTACCGAGGTGAGACGAGAGGCGTATGCCCCAGGCTCCAGAAATCCAACAGGAAGTACTTCCTGCTGTCAGCAGCCCGCCCCTGAGGAAGAAACCACCTTGTGCCCATCTAGTGGATGGGCGGAGGTAGTGCACCCGTGATTTCTGGCCAACCTGAGGTACTACACCGGCACCTTGCTCAACCCTCAGCAGCTGCATCAGCATCTGCTGGCGAAGTCAGACTTCTGCAATCCCACCAGCAACATGAGAGACAGTGTGTGTACAAGCAAGGACCAATGAGCCGATTTCATGCAAAATAATGACTGTTCCTGCCGTGTTTTTTCAGATGGGCGTGCCTAGAAAGGGGGTAATCCATCGGGCATGCCACCTGATCTGGCAGTGTGCCCACCAACTGCAGCATTACGACAAGCACCTCTTTGAGCTCCTGAGGCACGGAGGTCAACTCCTAAATCAGTAGAACAGGTACTCATCCAACTCAAAGCGAATGCCAAACCTCCATAGAAAAGAAGATATCCTTTGTGTAATTTCCGGTTTGCTGGAAGAAGTAGTGTGAGAACCGACTGTAGTCCGTGTAATACTCTTCTTTATCCCAGGCCAAAACATGACTCCAACAAATGGCTTATTGACTCATGACCTAAGAGCAACACATGTTCTTAAGTTTTCAGTGTCTCCAAATTCGCGATATTTGTTGTCCTTAGACGGTCTACAATACCAGTCCACGCGTTTGCCACAAGGCTAACAAGATGCACCATCAATCATGAACCAAAAGATAAATATGAAGTTCTGTTAAGTTAAAAGTTAAATATAGTGGACAAAAACTAGAAGGTCCAACTAGATCCATTGCAGTGGAACATCTCACGGTAATTGCGGCAGCACCACGCCCCACAGCGATCAAACAATGGTTTAATCTTTGGTAAACGGCGGTTATGGCCGTCCGTGGATTTCAGATTATGCTCTCAAGTCTCAACCTCTACGGAGTCTGGTTAAATTGGGCAGTCAAAACAAAACAAAGTTCCCTACAGTGTCAGACACTGTGAAGGAGGCGTGGCTACATTTAAAGATTGATCTCATCAGGGCACCTGCCTTGACGCACCCTGACTACTCAAGACCGGTTCAACTGTAAGTTGCTTTAGCACGCAACGCAAACTGTCAGAGGCATAACTCCCTGCTTCAGGGGTTAGCAGCCGCAGCGTACGCTTACGAGAAGGCCTCAACGATTTCCATGGGTCATGCTTTGACGTTGTACACCGGCCATGGTCTTCACGCCTTGCTCATGGCACCACATTTTGTAATCACGACTGCGCGACGCTTAAATGATGACGTCATACTTTCCGTTACTGAGATAACGATTGCACGCTGTTGCACGGTTAAGCCGGCAGAGCATCTTACTCTTCTTATCAAGGTAGTCCTCACGATTGCGTGGCAATATCCAACGACCTACTCAGGGCGTGTGATGATCTGGAGGCGGGGCCATTACCGGCACCCCAGATCTCTATGGTTGTTGATGGTTCGGGTTACAGGTCAAGTTCGGGTCCTGTGGCAGGTTTTGCTGTGGTTGCTCCCACGCCGGAGTCAACGGAGTCAACCTCGTACCGGACCCTCTTGGCTGAACCGTTGTTCTCTCCTTTGTCTGCACAGGCAGGTGAGTCAAGAGCTCTGACCGCAGCCTGTCGGTTAGGACAGGGTGCAGCATGTCACGTAGTTCACTTAGTCGGTGCAAGTGGACGCCAGAGAGGCTTCCACGCACGGTCCTTTCAGTGCAGAACTTTTGCACTCCATGATGTTGTTAAATGTGCCGCTCACGGTACTTCTTTTGATTTTGTATTGTATTGTATTGTGATGTATCAGACAGGAGATGTTCATGAACACTCCGTGAAGGGAGTGAGGACATTGATCCGGCGGCCTCCATGAGGGCTCTCGTGGAGGTTGAGTCGACTGCCTCTCAAGAGGAGCAGTTGCTTTTGGTGGCTCATGGTGATTTCCATGGAGCCAGGGGGAGGTGGTGAAGGCTTTGCAGGCTACCTGGTGGTCTCGATACGGGTTACCCACAGTCAACAATCCTGTGCGATCAGGCGTAAGTTGCGGAGCACGACATGAGAAAGTCGCATATCGCTCCGAGAGGCCATATTCCAGCTCCAGACGGCCATAGTGTTATGTGATTTCATTGATATAGTCAGACCGGTAAGCAAAACAATATGTGTTGGTGGTGATTGACAGATTCAGCAGAGGGGGGGAAGCCCCCCGGCAGCCAAATCTGAGGCTATAACTGTAGCTTAGTTTCTAACCAGAGAAGTAAGTCCAATAATCAGTTCTGATAAGGGGACGCAGTTTTTACATTTCAAGTCATTTAGCTGATGCGGTTGTCTAAAGCGACTTACAATAAGTGTATTCAACCATGAGTACAAACTCAGAACTACAAGAATCAAGAGGGTAACATTGCTTTAAGAAAGTAATACCATAAGTAAATGTCACTGAAGTGCTAATCTGTTTTTATCCAAGGTATTGTTGGAAAAGTGTGTCTTTTAGGTTCCGGCGGAGGATATAGAGACTTTCTGCTGTCCTGATGTCAGTGAGGAGCTCGGTCCACCACTGAGAAGCCGGAACAGCAAACAGTCATGATTTTGTCAGGTGAGTAATTTGTTGTATCTTTTGACAACACGATAATGAATAAATATGTCTGTCATTGAGGGTCAAGCAGAGGTTAGATTGGGGGTGTCATGCCCAGTCCCAGGGACTGGTAGAGAGAGAGAGAGAGAGAGCTAGTGGTACACTGAAAGCAAAGCTATCCAGAATCTAGAATGGACTGGCTGACGGCTCTGTCGTTGGCATTAATGAGCATGAGAATACAAACTAGCCGTAGTACACAGTTAACTCCCCATGAGAGGCTGACCGGACGGCCTCGGCCCGTACCGTACCAGGGAGACCTGATAAAGGTCCCCCATGGAAGGTGTTAGCCAAAGAAATACGAAGCTATGTCCAGGGAGCGGCAGGTAGGCAGGAAGCACTGTGTCAACAGGTGGAAGGAGCCACGGAGGAGAGGCATGTGGGACCAGACCCACAGGAGGAGGAGGTCCATCCGAGGAAGGGGGACGAGCCACGGCAGACTGGACCCCACCTGGTGGTACTGGCCACGCCCACCGCAGTGAAGAGAAACCACACTGGAACCACCTCACACACTGCACCGAGGCAGAAGCACCTGAAGGAAGGCCAGAGGAGAGGAGACCATCACGGCAAAGCCCCGCCGGCCACAGAGGCGAGGAGAAGCAAGGCGTGGCCAATCCACACCAGAACACCAGCAGACGGCTGAGGGAGCTGGAGAGGGGGATGACCTTCACACTCACAGAAAGGAGAGAACAATATGGAGAGCCCAGCTGAAAGAACAATGCCCGTCTCATGGAACCCCAAGAAGAAGACGTGGTCCCTAGCAATAGGAGGTAACAGCCATTATCGGACTAAAGGTCAGATTGACCTGCGATGATGTCGGTTCATCAGGGTGGCTCTAGGGAACCCTGCGATTGTGATAAATGTGTTTTATAACCTAATATTGTTGGGGCTTGCATTTCTTATCAGGTCTAATCACCTGAGAAAAACAGCATATTCTGCCATTGACTAGTCGAGTTGCCTTAAGTGACATTAGTAGAGTGTAACCCTTATAAAAGGACATTCCTGTTTACTTATGTGATGTGATAATAATGGATAACAAGATATAAGCAATAACGCCCCAAAGGACCCGACCCCAAAGAAGACCTGCAGCAGCTCATGCATTCATCCACCAGGTGCTGGTAACCTGATGCATGAGCGCTTCCTGCTGGACGCAAAGTACATGAACCAGAAGAGTCACAGGAGCAACAACGTTTTATGTTTTGTGGAAGACTTGGGTCTCCCAAGGGGGGAATGTGGTGGGTAAAATGTTTCAAATTGGGTGTTTCCACAACATATATACATCGGGTGTATTAAACTTTTACATTATGTTATATTAGGCTTAAATGACATCTACAAAGATGATTGAGAGGGCACACACAGCTCTCTCCCTCAGACAAGGGTCAACAACGCCAGACAGAGATAGACCCAGCGGCCTTGTGCTGCTCCAGTCTGAACCGGTGGAGAGGAGGCTGCAGAGAGGACCAGGAGGCTCAGACACAATAACGATAAGAGAAGAGACGAGGGGGGAGACGTCAGCAAGAAACCTCACATTCCTTAAAGTAACCGGCTTGGACTGGGACAGAGGTCACACTGAGGTCACTCTGAGTGACGAGAACTAATATGTAATGAGGGAGTGGACGGAGGCGGCACCCGCATTGAGTGTGATGTATAAACAATATGTCAATGTGTTTGTTCGGGGCTTGTGAAAGACAGATGTGGAGGGAGGTCGTTGTCTTTAATACCCAGACCAGGTTTATTTGTGAAACTGTTGGTTTCAAATAAATCTACGTGAATTGAACTCTGATCCAAACTCTCTGTGTCCTGTGGGTGTTTGATTCCTGAGGTCCAGAGGGTGAGTATCCTGTGGCGTCTCACCAGCAGTCAGAGAGGAGAGAGATACACGTTTATATGCATCAGGTTAAGAGATTAGTTAGAATGGACCAAAAAGGAAGAAATCCAGCCACAACAGAAACCAATATTGTCTTGAGCTATATGAATCAATGCGTTTTGCAGCCGAGTGTGAAGCGGCGGGGATGAGAGTCAGCGCCTCCAAATCTGAGGCCATGGTAGATTATTTACTGTTTTAACTGCTTATTATTTATTAATAAAGTCTTTGTTTTACTATGTCTTGATTGTGCACTTTACCCCTTTGCTCTAATCCTGTTTATGTCCTGCAATAAAAGATGATCTCATCTCAATGTGTTGCTCTGTTACAGGAAACAGTGAACAAAGTTTCAACCGGAGACAGAAATACAAACAACAGCAGAAAATAGTTACATTAAAAAATGTTTTAATTAAAAAATGTTTGTCTTCATCTTGTATCTGTTGTCTGCTGGTGAAACAGGATTAAATGTCTAACTTTGAACCTCAAACTGTAGACAAGGCACTGGGAGCTGGAGGCAGCCTTGCTGCGTGAACAAAACTATAATGCAATACAATGTTCAGTGACCTCTGACCTCAGTAACGAATGTACCACAAAATCTACACGGGAAAAACATCTCAGTCTGCTTACGGGGGCATTAATTTCAAATATTAATGTGAATTTAAGTTATTACTAATGCATACCATGTTCATATTATTTGCTCTTATTTTGTGTATGTGTTATCAATAGTTTCCCACGTGGACTCGTGTTGTGCGTCACGAGCGCCCTCTGCTGGGCCCCTGCAGTATTGCGCGGTGAACCCCTTCTCTCTCCTTTAGGAGACAAGGAGACACCTTCAGAGACGGAGTCTGCACTTTGGTTGGAATGTACAGAATACAAACCAGATTTATTTGTTTTGAAGATAAATGGTTACAAAGATGAATCATGTTGATAATTAAGTAAAAGAAAAGACAAAATGTCAAAAGTTTACATTTCAAAATGATCAGGTGAACCAAGTGTTCACTTATTTACTTCTTATCAATCAACAAATAACACATTATCACATATTGATATATGAAAGAAAAACATTTTACGGCTGTCATTGAATTTACACTGAATAATATGAGATTATATGTGAAGAATATATTGATATACGAGAACAAAACACTCGTAAATATAAATCATCCAAGAGAATTAAACTTACCTGAGGATACATAGTATGAATAAAAAGTCAATTACAGAGAAGTACCACAGAATGTGTTCACGCTTTAATTTATTAAGCAAATTAATGAATTACGCATCAATTATTTTCACAGAATAGAGAAATAGGTTTATAGTTCGGGCATTTTTGTTGGACACCTCAACAAAACAACTCGTACAACGTAGTATACATTCAAAGAAAAACATTAATCTCAGAGGTTCAATAGGATCTGGAACACGATTTTAATTAAAAAACAATTGTGAGGGATTACTTTTCCGCCATTGTTTTCTCTCATCAATGACGACCTTCGCTGACCTCTCTCTGCTTCCAGATGTGTGTGTGTGTGTGTGTGTGTGTGTGTGCTCCCTCAGCTGCATCACATCCTACTCCTGCTGCTGTGACGCCTGCTCCTGCTTCTCCGCCTGCTGAATAAAGCAAACCCTTCATCTAAAGCTGAGCCCAGAAGCCCCACACGCTCCTCCATAACTGATGAACCCCTCCTGTCAAATAGTCCCAAAGCCAGCTTAACGTGTTCTCTTTGGCCTTCTCTCTGATCTCTCCCACTGATATCATTACTCCTGACTGTCTAATGAGTTCCTCCTCCTGCTTTATTCTTTCCTCCACTGCTTGTAGCATCTCATTGGTGTAGCATCCTCCTTTGTTTGCCTCAACCATCTCCTCTATTGTCTTGAGGAGCTCCTTCACCTGGACCTGGTTGTTCCGGTATTCTTCCTGCGGGTTGTTCTTCCAGTATTTGTTATCGATGACGTGGCAGCGGCCTCCGCACTTCTCCACCAGATCGCTCACTTTCTTTTCCCTTCTGACAAACTCCTCAATGGTCTGTCCTTCAGGGAGCTGGTCACCGTGAGTGAAGAGGACTGCCGCATACTGGAAAAATTCGTCAGAAAAGTATTGGTGCATTTTAGCGATGACGGCCTGCTCCTGCTCTGTGAATCTCTCCACTTTGAGCACAATGAGAAAGACATGAGGCCCAGGAGCGAACTCTGGGATGCACCTCAATACTGCAGACTTCATCTCGTCCTCAAAGAAACCAGGAGTGTCAATCAGAGTGATGTTTCCTCCATCGACAGGTGTAGTTTCTGTTTGACATTTATTTGTTTCAGAGTTCACAGAGTGTCCAATCTTGAACAGTGGCTCTCCAATTATGGTGTTAGCCACGCTGCTTTTCCCAACTCCAGTTTTCCCCAGGAGGACAATTCTCTTGCTGTCTGACACTGAAAGAGAATAACAACAAACAAAAAACCTTGTTGGTCAGAAGTCTGTCGGTACTTATTAAAAAGCTGCATCAGCATAATAAGAGAAGGAAGAATAGTGTCAACACTTTTTTTTTAAAACGAGCATTATATATGAAAGTCTTCTAAGAGTAAAAATCCCTGTTCACATTATAAGGTCATCTATCGTGGGGAAGACACAGAGGATCACTTTGTCAACAGGTCTAAAAAGAGACAGAGGTTTTTCTTGGCCCTGATTCAAATCTGAGTCCTCTTATGTTTCTGGAACAGAGTCTGATGTTATTCTTACATTTATCTAAATTGTAAATAAATATGTATGTGACACATTGAGATAATAGCTTCAGCTCACAAGATGTTACGCTCCTCAGTAGGGTTGGGTACCGAAACCCGGTTCCAATACAACCGGTATTACCCGGACCGAAACGCAACGCACATTCCGGTGCTTCTTTCCGGTGCCTGAGCCGATTGAAATTGAAAAAAACTATTGTTGTGAACTTCTGTGGTGACTCCGCCCTGTCAGCAGGTTACGAGCCTCTCATATTTAACTCTGACAGCGGAGGCTGCGCCGTGTGTGACGGCGTGAGGCCGCGTCGAGCACACCAGCGTCAGGCTGGGTGCGACGGGGAGGCCGTCACCGGTCCCCTGAACACAGGGAGACGGATGATGACGAGCAGCCGTAACTCAGATTAGTACCGTATCGTTGATTGCAAGTCTTGCATTCATAAAAGTAGGCCAAGAAATAATAAATTAGCCATTATAACCATGTTTAAACTAGCTCGTAGCTAGCGCTAGCTACGAGCGTGACAGTCTGCTAGCAGATGTGTTGGTGTCCAGCGGTCCCGGCTGTATACCCGGTGTTACCGGGAATATAATGACGGAGGAATAAAGACCGTGGGGCGTCACTTTGTTTCAGTGTAACTCTCGCTGTCAGAAGCAAAACTGTATTTGTCACGTGTCATCTTCAGTCCCTCTGATTGGTTGTTCTCTTTGCCCATCAACACAGTGACAGGATTAACCCTATAAAGTCTGCACATGACAATACATATCACATCATATAATGGAGAACATATTGTGTATGTTAACAGTCTGATATCCGTTGTTTGTCGGTGCTCCATGATAACGGCTTCAACAGGGAATATGGCCAAAGAGGTTTTTAATGTCCTCATTGTGCGTTAAAAAAAAAAAAATATCGGTTCAGGCACCGTTTAGGCACCGGTATCGTTTTAAAAGTACCGGTTTAGCACCGGTATTGGAAAAAACCCAAACGATACCCATCCCTACTCCTCAGTTGTCACCGATAGCTCCTTGATCCAAATACTGGAAATCCTGATTCAATGCTATTACTTTTATTATCTTAAAATATTGATTTGATATTATATTAAGTTTAACTTAAATATTGTGACTCGTGAAAACAACATTCACAATCTTTGAGAGGGATCTTTGTCAGACTAGTCACCTGCTCAAAGAGAGCAC
>NC_079408.1:4574051-4596943 GCF_029220125.1 Pseudoliparis swirei
TCCTCTGCTGTGCTTCAAGTTTCACTTTTACTTACTGTAAGGGCGTGTGTGTGTGTGTGTGTGTGTGCGTGTGCGTGTAGTAACAACTTTATTTATTCAAATAATATTTTCCACCGGCTTCATTTCATTCATTGTTTATATTTGTCTTGTTTATACATTATAATCCACAAAGAACAACATTAGATCATAATTTTATAATATTTCCAATTTATTGACAAGGAGGTTATACAATATATATATAAATCAGGCACGTGCACAGATAGACCCCTAGTGGTGCTCAAGCACCAGCCCTTTTGCCCTGGATGAGTAAGGTGCCCTTTTTGCTGGAGCCACTTTTTTTATTCATCAGTATTTAAGAATAAAAGTTACTCTTTCTGTCATCAAGTCCCCCAAATGTGTTTTAATATCCGACGCGGCATTTATCTGAGAACTTCGCCCCGACATGCTCCGCGGCGCTCAGGAGCTCACGTGCCCCCCCCCCCCCCCTCCTCCTCCTCCACTTCCTCCTCCGCGCAGTGCTCCTCGCGCCACTAAACGGGTGCACCTCCTTCTCCTCTGACACGCAGCATCAGACCAACAGGTCATGACGGTGTTTGTCCCCTGACGTTGTTTTGTGATAAATCAACCACAACATTAGCGCTGCTGAAAACATGACGTCACAACTGGTCCGACATTTCCTAAAAAAATAAACAAACAAAAACTCACGAAATCTGTGATTTCAAAGCCTTGCAGCTGTTTACTGACGTTAGTTATGTTTAGAGAATAGAGAGAGGGGGAGAGAGAGAGAAGAGAGAAGAAAGAGAGAGAGGAGAGAGAAGAGAGAAGAGATTAGAGAGAGAGAGAGAGAGTGCATTCTTATTCCGTTCTATTTAACAGGGGCTTGTCTAGGATTTGCGTGGCCAGACTGAAAAAAAATCATAAGGCCTCTGGTATTGTTCAGAGGGATGTCTGTTGATGTCTATCAATATCGCTCATTTTGAAAATGACGTAAGAGGGCAATACTGATCCGTATCAGACCAACGAGGAGGGCAATACGTGGCTGGCATGACGCCCATTAGCCAATCAGAACGCTTGTAGGCCTAGGCCTACTGTTGCTATATAATAATTCATCTTTATTCATAAAGAAAATGTAAGCAAGCGGTCTGATGCTGCCCAGAGGAAATGCAGGTCGAGGATGTATTGCATCATTAGTGTATTGCTGCTTATGCTTCAACTCTGTCAGAATTCTTTTTGTGGCATTGGGTGCCCATTTTTTGGTTTGAGCACCTGCCCCCAAAATGTCTGTGCACGTGCCTGTATATAGTGAGTATATACAGGACTGTCTCAATTAGAATACAGGATAAGTTCTTTATTTTTCGTAATATGTCATACATTCTGGATTCATTTAAATCAACGAATATGCTAAGCCTTTTATTCTTTTTATTGCTGATTATGGCTGCCAGCTTAAGAAAACTCTAAAATCTTATCTCATAAAATTTTAATATTTCCTCAGACCAAGTAAAAAAAAAGATTTATAACAGCTGAGTGTTTGTCAAGGCTCAGGAAACCCTTGCAGGTGTTTCGAGTTAATTAGACAATTCAAGTGATTTGTTTAATACCCTACTAGTATACTTTTTTTATGATATTCTAATATTTAGAGATAGGATATTTGAGTTTTCTTAAGCTGTAAGCCATAATCAGCAATAAATCAGAATAAAAGGCTTGCAATATTTGAGTTGATTTGTAATGAATCCAGAATGCATGACATTTTTGTTTTTTAAATTGCATTACAGAAAATAAAGAACTTCATCACAATATTCTAATTTTCTGAGACAGTCCTGTATATATATATATATATATATATATATATATATATATATATATATATATATATATATATATTGCTAATGTAATGGTCTGTGTACAAAATAGAGTGCAGTCAACCTATTTTCACATAATAATAATATGTGAATTATTTTTATTTATTAGTTGTATTGAAGTCAGGTGATACACAATCTGGTTTCTTTAAAACACATTACGTTCTTATTGTGATTAATTAATAATCATCATCCACAGACTGCACACATTATTTATTTTCAGTATTTTTTGAAGGTCAAATGTTTCCGTTTATACTTTCCATGTATTAATTGTTGCATGTATCAGGGATAAAGGAATCACGTCCACATTGCACCAAATTGCATCAATAAAAGATAAACACAAAGGAACAGGCCGTAAACAGGAACGCATGTGGTTGTGTATTATCAGAGCTGAAGGGCCTGAGAGGCTGAAACACTAATTGACTTTATTGTAGTTTATTACTGCTGCACTCTGGCGTGACCTTTTCCTCTGGGACACTCCGCCTGTGCACTCTGCCAGGGGGACAGACGGGTGTTTTAGCAATGCAGACTGCCTAACAAGAGCCGCTAATAACTTTGTAGTAGAGTATCTATGTCGTGAGTTTATTCTACAATATAACCTATGTTTGATGTATGTAATCAATATACTCTGTAATACGATGTCATTCCTTTTGTACATGCTTTATCACAAAGTCTTGTATTAATGTGGACTAAGAGGTCACAGTAAAGTAGCCTTAATTGTCTTGAGCTATATGAATCAATGCGTTTTGCAGCCAAGTGTGAAGCGGCGGGGATGAGAGTCAGCGCCTCCAAATGTGAGGCCATGGGAGATTATTTACTGTTTTAACTGCTTATTATTTATTAATAAAGTCTTTGTTTTACTATGTCTTGATTGTGCACTTTACCCCTTTGCTGTGATCCTGTTTATGTCCTGCAATATTGTATTGTATAACCTCCCTGTCAATAAATTGGAAATATTATTAAATTATTATCTAATGTTGTTCTTTGTGGATTATAATGTATTAACAAGACAAATATAAACAATGAATGAAATGAAGCCTGTGGAAAATATTATTTGAATAAATAAAGTTGTTACTACATGCACACGCACACACACACACACACGCCCTTACAGTTAGTAAAAGTGAAACTTGAAGCACAGCAGAGGACCACAAGGAGAAGAAACACGACGTCGTCTGGTTGAAACATTTTACTCTTTGCTGATCTTCTAAAAACACGAACAGTAAGTTAAAGTTACTTATTCCAGTTGTTATTATTTATTAATTATCAATGTGCATTACTTTATGAAATAACTAGGGCTGTCAATCGATTAAAAAAAAGTAACTAATTAATCGCACATTTTGAAATTGAGATTAATTAATCGCGATTAATCGCGATTAATCGCAATTAAAAGTTAAAAGTTAAAAGTTCATTCTTTTTAAAGACCAAACTTCACACAGAGCTGTGTTTTCAAAGAGGCTCCTACATATACAGTGCCAGCGAGGTATTTAATATCGTGGATGATAATAATAATAATAATCATTTATTTTATATAGCGCTTCTCAAGACACTCGAAGTCGCTTTACAGTTCAGAGTCCAGTAGTCATACACACACACAGTCATCCCGGTGGTGGTAAGCTACATCAGTAGCCACAGCTGCCCTGGGGCAGACTGACGGAAGCGTGGCAGCCAATCAGCGCCTACGGCCCCTCCGACCACCACCAACACTCATTCACATCCATACGAACCGGTGTGAGGCTGCGGTGCATGTTTTTATGATGGTGGGGGAAACCGGAGTACCCGGAGGAAACCCACGCGGGCACGAGGAGAACATGCAAACTCCACACAGAAAGGACCTGGGACGACCGGGATTCGAACCCAGGGCCTTCTTGCTGTGAGGCGACAGTGCTAACCACTGAGCCACCGTGCATCAGATTAGTAAAAAAAAAATATATATTGAGACCCCATTGGTCCTGTCATCTTTAACAGTGAACACAGCAGAACCAGTGGCCTTGATAACTGACTGACATTCAAATATGTCACGTTAACCCTCTGGAGGCTGGGGGCATTTTATACATTTTACAAAATAAATTAAATTCACCGTTTAACCCTTGTGTTGCCTTCGGGTCATTTTGACCCGAATCAATATTACACCCTCCTGCCGCCTTCGGGTTAATTTGACCCCATTCAATGTTTAATGTCGGTGTTCTTTTCGGTAGTCAACAAACAAACATAAAGTGTCTCACACTTGAACTTGGAATACAATATTAATTCTAATAATTTTCTGGAGGTTTTAATTGTTGGCTAAATTGAACCCAAAGGGTAAAATATGTTAGTAAATATAAAGGTAACAGGAGGGTTAACATTGAATCGGTCAAAATGACCAAGGCAACACAAGGGTTAAAAGTGTTTCCTCTTTTAAAGACAAAACTTCACACAGAGCTGTGTTTTCAAAGAGGCTCCTACATATACAGTGCCAGCGAGGTATTTAATATCGTGGATGATAAATTGTTTCTTCAGTGAAACATCAGATTAGTAAAAAAAAAGAAGTATATTGAGACCCCATTGGTCCTGTCATCTTTAACATTGAACAGCAGCAGAACCAGTGGCCTTGGTAACTGACTGACATTCAAATATGTCACGTTAACCCTCTGGAGGCTGGGGGCAATGAACACTCAGTAAATCACAAAGGACCTCCCACCTGGGAGGTCTTTTGTGATTTACTGAGTGTTCATTGGTTTTTTTCCCCCCGAAATGTTGGCAGACAAACTGATTGACCAATCACGTTGAAGGTTTCGTGTGTCGCGTTCTTTCCGCGCCACGTCACCCGACACGTCGCCCCTTCGTTCCTCTGTGTGTCAGAGGGGGAGACGGGAGGAAGGAGGAGCAGGAGGAAACCCGACTGATTCATCCACGAGTTAAACTGATTTCTGTTCCTTATTTTCGCGGAGAAATGATTGTTTTAAAAACGGAAACAGTGTTAAACCGTACTGCCGCGGTTTAAAAAAGAAAAAAGAAGAAAAAAAATTGCGTTAAAATATTTTAGTGCGTTAACGCGGCCAAATTAATCGCAAAGATTAACGCGTTAACGCTGACAGCCCTAAGAAATTACTCCACTATCTTTAGAGTGTATTGACAAGTCTATATTTCTTCATCATGTATTTATTTTGTGAAATGTTTGTGAAATCGTACATGTGCAATTGTTGATTTAAAACAATAAATGAATGATCAAAGCGATAACAACAATGGCTGTTCTCAGGAAACGTGGCCCCGCCCACTCCGCCGCTTCTCAAAGGGTGCTGAACGAGTCCAAAAGACGAACTTTATTTTGTCCTGACTCCCGAAGCTTTCCACAGGATTGCTGCTGTCATAATCTCACTCGTTGTCTCGCGAGACTTCTCCCTTGTGACTCTTTTCTCTTCTTCTCTCGCTCCGTGTATTTCTATGTCGGCCTTGTTTCACGTCTTCAGGCGGATGAAACGTGAGCAGCGTTATTAGCATGGACGGATTAAGAAACCACGGGCCCCTGGGCCTGGACGTGTCAACTCACGGGCCCCTGGGCTCACGGGCCCCTGAGCTCATGGGCCCCCTGAGCTCACGGGCCCCTTGAACTCATGGGCCCCCTGAACTCACGGGCCCCTGGGCTCACGGGCCCCTGAGCTCATGGCCCCCCTGAGCTCATGGGCCCCTGGGCCTGGGCCCGGTAGGCCCGTTGGTTAATCTATCCCTGGTTATTAGATAATAACAACCGGAAGAAGTAACTGTAACTTACTGTCCATGTTTTTAGAAGATCAGCGAAGAGTAAAATGTTTCGACCGGACGACGTCCTCCGTGTCTCTTTTCTCCTGCGGGCCTCTGCTGTTGCTTAAGTTTCACTTTCACTTACTAGGGCGCGTGCGTGTGTGTGTGTGTGTGTGTGTGTGTGTGTGTGCGTGGGTGTGTGTTGGAGGGTGGTTTACTCTTCCAAGTAAAAACTTCATCCGCTCATATCATGTTCTCCACCGTATTCATGATATTTGTTGTTCATATTTGTCGCGGAGATGACTTTTAATCCACAAAGAGCCACAACCGTTGACGAACACCCCGTGCTGTGTGTGTCGCGAGCGCCCTCTGCTGGGCCCCTGCAGACATGAGCGGGGAACCCCGCGGACTGTTCCCAGTCTCCGTGGTCGTTGCTCTGTAACTCGCTCCGTTGTAATGTCTGAATGAGTTCATTTGTGTTGGTGTAATCGTGTTCCCTGCAGGTTGAGTGTTAAAGATTAATTATAAAGTCCATATCAAATGTTTGAAAGTATAACTTGAGGTCATTTGTCGAGGCTTGTTGATACGAGCTAACGCCCTGAATTTAGATGCCACTCTGACTCTTGACTCACTAAAAACACAACAGCTAATGTCTAAGCACTATTATCACAACGCAACATCGTGCATGATGAACACCAGCGCGTCAGAAACCGTCTGGGACGAGTTAGTGAATGACTTGGTAGTGAACACCACGGTGACCTCAGCTTGGAGCAGGGTCGTTATTCAGATGTCGTCCCATGTCCACTGGCAGCCTCTCCAGGGGAGGAGCTCTCTCTCCTTGAGGAGACAAGGAGGCACCTCAGAGACGGAGTCTGCACTTTGGTTGGAATGTACAGAATACAAACCAGTTTTATTTGTTTTGAAGATAAATGGTTACAAAGATGAATCATGTTGCTAATTAAGTAAAAGAAAAGACAAAATGTCAAAAGTTTACATTTCAAAATGATCAGGTGAACCAAGTGTTCACTTATTTACTTCTTATCATTCAATCAACAAAAAACACGTTATCACATATTGATATATGAAAGAAAAACACTTTACGGCTGTCATCATTGAACTTAAAGATAAATTAATTGTGAAGAATATATTGATATATGAGAACAAAACACTCGTAGCTCAAAAAAAAGAAATAAATCAGAATTCATCGAAGATAATTCATATTAAATGGCGATGAATCTTATGAATAATAAGTACATATTACTTGTGATTAACCATAATACTCTGTGGTGAAATATTGTTTAGAACAAGATTGTCATGCAATTCATTGGGAGATGTGACTTTTTAACTAACTCTCCAAGAGCCGGAGCTCATTACAGGTTTAAACTCTCTTAACTCAAACAATGTTTTACTTCGTCCGAAGTAGATTTGCTTCCATCAATGACGACCTTCGCTGACCTCTCTGCTGCTTCCGACAGTGTGTCTGCTCCCTCTACAACATCCTGCAGCACCTCCTGCCACCGCGCACACGACAGATGTTAGAGAGCAATTAGGACTTTACACCAGTAATTGCCCTAAAACACGCCCTTACACCATGCGATGACAGCGGCCCCTGCTGCCATGACAGCGGGCACTGCTTTCACGACAGCGGCCCCTGCTGCCGCGGCGGCCCCTGCTGCCACGACAGCGCCCCCTGCTGCCACAATTGGAACAGCTAAGAGGGCACCCCCTCCAGTAAAAACAGCTCCAATCAATCCAGCTGCTGTGAAAGCTGCCAGTTCGACCCAAAGCCCCTTAACTACGTTCTCTTTAGCCTCCTTTCTGATCTGATCATCTGTCTTGTCTCCTCCTGAATCTCTAATGCGTTTCTCTTCCCGCTTTATTCTTTCCTCCACTGCTTGTAGCATCTCATTGGTGTAGTATCCTCCTTTGTTTGCCTCAACCATCTCCTCTATTGTCTTGAGGAGCTCCTTCACCTGGACCTGGTTGTTCCGGTATTCTTCCTCCGGGTTGTTCTTCCAGTATTTGTTATCGATGACGTGGCAGCGGCCTCCGCACTTCTTCACCAGCTCCATCACAAGCTTATTATCACGGATAAAGCTCTCAATGGTCTGTCCATTGAGCTGGTCACCATGAGTGAAGAGAACTGTCGCAAACGGGAAAAATTCGTCAGAAAAGTATTGGTGCATTTTAGCGATGACGGCCTGCTCCTGCTCTGTGAATCTCTCCACTTTGAGCACAATGAGAAAGGCATGAGGCCCAGGAGCGAACTCTGTGATGCACCTCAATATTGCAGACTTCATCTCCTCCTCAGGTTGATCTGTGTCGAAGAAACCAGGACTGTCAATCAGAGTGATGTTTCTTCCGTTGACAGATTCAGTGACTGATTGACATTCTTTAGTTTCAGAGTTCACAGAGTGTCCAATCTTGAACAGTGGCTTTCCAATTATGGTGTTAGCCACGCTGCTTTTCCCAACTCCAGTTTTCCCCAGGAGGACAATTCTCTTGCTGTTTGACACTGAAAGAGAAAAATAACAAACAAAAAACCTTGTTGGTCAGAATCTGTTGGTACTTATTAAATAGCTGCATCAGCATAATAAGAGAATGAAGAATAGTGTCAACACTTTAAAAAAGCCCAAGGAGCATCATTTTATAAATATATAAAAGTACAAATCACTGTTGATAATATAAGTTCATCTTTCGTGGTGAAGAACACAGAGGATCATTTTGTAAACAGGTCTAAAAACGATTAAGTTTATAACGTTTTACATATAATATATATATTAATAATACTATTGAATATGACTATTTTCCATCTTTTTGTAAAACATTTAACTCATATTTTAGTGTCCTCTAACTCTCTAAACCTTCAACATAAAGCTTACTGCTGCTTGAGTTCTCGCGAGACAACAGGTGGGGTTTGGTGACGTCATGAAGCACCGTGGCATCATGGGAGTTGTAGTCTTCACCACCATTGCGGTCAACTTCTCCCAGTTAGGTTTTCGTTCAGTGTTCGTCGTTAAGGAGTTTCTTTTTAACGGTCTCCTCCTCTCATAAAGCAACGGACCCGGTCACGAACACCGGAAGAGACTCTGAGTGAAGCAGGTTCACGTCGTAAAGTAATATACAGTGAGCAGCAGGCACGTGCACAGACATTTTGGGGGGCAGGTGCTCAAACCCAAAAAAAGGGCACCCAATGCCAAAAAAAAAAATTCTGACAGAGTTGAAGCATTAGCAGCAATACACTGATGATGCAATACATCCTCGACCTGCGTCTCCTCTGGGCAGCATCAGACCACTAGCTTACATGTTCTTTATGAATAAAGATGAATTATTATATAGCAACAACATTACAAGCGTTCTGATTGGCTAATGGGTCGTCATGCCAGCCACGTATCGCCCTCCTCGCTGGTCTGATACGGATCCGTATTGCCCTCTTACGTCATTTTCAAAATGAGCGTTATTGATAGACAACAGCTAAGAGCAGTGGTCCTCAAACTAAGGCCCGCGGACCGGATACGGGCCGCCTCCACATTTGGCCCGGCCCTCTGAACATCCATCCATCCATTTTCAATTCCGCTTCATCCTCATTAGGGTCGTGGGGGCGCTGGAGCCGATCCCAGCTGACATAGGGCGAAGGCAGGGGACACCCTGGACAGGCCGCCAGTCCATCTCAGGGCACACATAGAGACATACAACCATTCACACCTATGGGCAATTTAGAGATCAATTAACCTGACTGCATGTCTTTGGGAGGAAGCCGGAGAACCCGGAGGAAACCCACGCTGCCACGGGGAGAACATGCAAACTCCACACAGAAGGACCGCCCAGACCCTCTGAACAAGAGAGGCCGTATGATTTTTTTTCAGTCTGGCCACGCAAATCCTAGACTAGCCCGTTAAATAGAACGGAATAAGAACTCTCTCTCTTCTCTCTACATAACTAACGTCAGTAAACAGCTGGACAAGGCTTTGAAATCACAGATTTCGTGAGTTTTTTGTTTGTTTATTTTTTTAGAAAACGTCGGTCCAGTTGTGACGTCATGTTTTCAGCAGCGCTAATGTATTGGTTGATTTATAACAAAACAACGTTAGGGGACAAACACCGTCAGGACCTGTTTGTCTGGTGCTGCGCGTCAGAGGAGAAGGAGGTGCAGCCGTTTGGTGGCGCGAGGAGCACTGCGCGGAGGAGGAAGCGGAGGAGGAGGAGGGAGGGGCGAAATTCTCACAAGAACTCAAATAAATGCCCCGTCGGATATTAAAACACATTTGGGGGGACTTGATGACAGAGAGAGTAACATTTATTCTTAAATACTGATGAATGAAAAAAGTGGCTCCAGCAAAAAGGGCACTTTTCTCATCCAGGACAAAAGGGCTGGTGCTTGAGCACCACTAGGGCTCTATCTGTGCACGTGCCTGTTGAGCAGTAAAGGCAACTCCACCACTCTTGGTTACATAATGCACCTACGTCATAAAATATATCATAATGTGCAGAGTGGCAGCATTAATAAATAATAATAAAACTGGAATAAGTAACTTTAACTTACTGTTTGATTTTTAAAGAAGAGAAATCAGTGAAGAGAAAAACGTTTCGACCACACGTGGCACGGGGAGTGTAACGGGGTGAGGCTCAGGCGCAGAGAGACAGGCTGGACAAAATATAAGTAACAAAAAGGCGCTCTTTAATGAGGCAAAACAGTTGAAAAATAAACAAGGTCCAAAAGGGGCAGGCAGAGGATCATCGGTCAGGGCAGGCAGGGTCAGATCGGCCAGGGCAGGCAGGCAAGCAGGATCGAAGCAGGCAGGACGACGGGAAAAGAACACGGAACAAGAGACAGCAACCAGACAAGGGAAAGACTGACACAATATATAGGGGGGGGAAACAGGTGTACGACATCAGACACTAACGAGACAAGAGTGGCTGAGGGCAGGTGCAGGGAATTAAACAATTAAGAGAGAGAAGACACAGAGGAGACATAGGAGTCACGGAACATAGGAGACACAGAACAGGGTGTTACAACACGACGCCCTCAGAGTCTCTCTGCTGTTACTTTCACTTTTGCTTGTTTGTACGTGTGTGTGTGTGTGGTGGGGGAGGGGAGTGGAAGTTTGTGGCCATATATAGAAAAACATAAACTAAACAACACATAATGATAAAGATAAGAAAAGATAAAATATGAAGTACAGGCAAGTGTAATTAAGCTTAATTAAGAACAAATAAATGGCGTGCCTTGCAGTTTAAAGTTTAAAGCAAGACGAAAACATATTACATGTTAATACACAATCATAATTTACTGTGAGGTGTGATTATTTAAGGATTCATTATCTCCCCCATTTTTAAGAGTCAGGGCTGATTAAAGGTTTGATTCCTCTCCTGTTGCATCATATCCTGTTCAACTATATTTTAGCAGCAACAGGCCCTGACACTCCCATTTTGTAAAACATTTAACTCATATCTTAGTGTCTTCTAATTCTTTAAACGGACAATATAACGCTTTCTGCTGCTTGAGGTCTCACAAGATAACGACAGGTGGGGTTTGGTGACGTCATTAAGCACCGTGGCATCATGGGAGCTGTAGTCTTCACCACCATTGCGGTGAAGACATCAGAGCCAGCGGAGCATTTTAAAAAGTCCTGCCGAGATCAGGCTGCTGTCGGCGGCCAAGCTGAGCGCTGACCGCCCGGTGCTGTGGAGCTCACCGGTCCCGCGAGCAGGACCTCAAATCGTCGGAGAATATCTTTATTAGGCTGAATTATAACAAACCGACCACATATTTAATGCTTTAACTACTAACTTCTCGCCTGAAAACATCCTAAAATGACATTCCGTGACTCAACAACAGTCGTATTTATAAAAAGTCAATTGTCAGTTGGTTATTTTCTCCTCCGCTATTGTTTCCGGTTGCTGGTGAAATGCATTCTGGGATATCGGCTGGCCAGAGTAGGCACAAGTCTCCTCTGATGCGTCCCCCGGTAAAATGGGCGGATCAAGTTACATCCGGGTATTTTGACCGTGCTTTGCGAGAAGCGGACTCTGAATTGGAACAAGTCCTCGGGCTGCGACTGATGACGCGTCACGAGAACACAAGTACAGAGAAGTACTACACACACGAACACAGATTGAAAAACAACCAGTAACTATTGTACTTTGTCATCATTGAGTAAAGTTTCACGTAAAAAAATCAATTATTTTTCTTTCAAGATGTTGTTTACATTTTTATATAAATATTAGTGCTGTGAAAAATAACGCGTTAACTCAGTTAATTCAATTACAGGTTTAACTAGTTTAAAAAAAAAAAACGCATTCAACGCATGCTCAGAATGAGCTTCCAATCCGTCTGTTGTTGGTCGTCGGGACGAAAAAAAAGTCACTTGCAAAATGAGCTTCCAATCCACCACTTCAACCTGAACTCTGTCCGCTCTCATGCAGACGGTCTGTTCATCGGTAATGATCCTTCCGCAGGTTCACCTACGGAAACCTTGTTACGACTTTTACTTCCTGTAGATCAGGGTCTCAACACGTCGATCGCGACCTGCCAGTCGATCGCGGCGTCGTGTCGGTAGATCGCATGACATTAAAAAGATTGGCCCGCCCCCTGACATGTTCTCTAGAGCACGTCTTTGTTCTTTTATTAAACTAAACGTCTGTTGTTGATCGATCTCCACAGCAGCATGTCATTTCTGTCTCTTCGCGTTGCGTTAACACTTATCGATCTCCGCCTCGCGCCACAGAGCTCCGTGCGCGCATCGACCGAGCAAAAAAAGTCACTTGTCAATCTGTCCACCTGTCCGGGCCGGTGAGGTTTCAGCTTTGCAGCGGTGTCCCCGCCGTCCCTTTCATCACGGCCCAGTTCATGAAGAAAACCCACACAGTCAGTTTGCCTCAGCAGCTGCTAGAGGAAGACTAGAGGCCTTTAGATTGTATCATGGTGGAGTTAATGGTTGACAAACAAGAGAAAAATGCTCTGTTTAACCTCCTGTTACCTTTATATTTACTAACATATTTTACCCTCGGGGTCAATTTGACCCCAGCAATTAAAACCTCCAGAAAATTATTAGAATTAATATTGCTTCCCAAGTTTAAGTGTGAGGTACTTTATGTTTATTTGTTGACTACCTAAATAGCCCTTTAAATAAATAAAAAAGTTGATATTTCTTATATGTTTGACACAGTGAAAAACAGCCTGGGGTCAAATTGACCCCAAAGAACACCGACATTAAACATTGAATGGGATCAAATTGACCCGAAAGGTAACAGGAGGGTTAAACATTCTGTTTAGGATGAAGATGTATTAATGTTCCATATGGAAGAAAACTGCTAAATAACTGCTGAGTTGCTCTCTCTCTCCTATAGAAGAATGTATAAATGTATATATCCGTCTTTTGTCATAAATCTCTATGTTCTCACAATATATACCGAGAATATCGGTAATATGTGATTAATCATGATTAATCCACAAAAACCTGTGATGAACCCGATTAAATTTTTTACTCGTTTCACAGCCCTAATAAATATATATTCCATATCTTCAACAAGTACTACAGGAATGCCATAATTAGATTCAACACTTTTCATCATGTGTTATTTCATAAAGTAATGCACATTGATAATTAATAAATAATAACAACTGGAATAAGTAACTTTAACTTACTGTTCGTGTTTTTAGAAGATCAGCAAAGAGTAAAATGTTTCAACCAGACGACGTCGTGTTTCTTCGCCTTGTGGTCCTCTGCTGTGCTTCAAGTTTCACTTTTACTTACTGTAAGGGCGTGTGTGTGTGTGTGTGTGTGTTTGTGTGTGTGTGTGTGTGTGTGTGTGTGTGTGTGCGTGTGTGTGTGTGTGCGTGTGTGTGTGTTAGTGTGTGTGTGTGTGTGTTAGTGTGTGTGTGTGTGTGCGTGTGTAGTAAAAACTTTATTTATTCAAATAATATTTTCCACCGGCTTCATTTCATTCATTGTTTATATTTGTCTTGTTAATACATTATAATCCACAAAGAACAACATTAGATCATAATTTAATAATATTTCCAATTTATTGACAGGGAGGTTAGACAATATATATAACTACCGTTCAAAAGTTTGGGATCACCCAGACAATTTCGTGTCTTCCATGAAAAATCACACTTTTATTCATCAAATGAATATAAAATATAGTCAAGACATTGACAAGGTTAGAAATAATGATTAATATTTGAAATATTAATTTTGTTCTACAAACTTCAAGCTCAAAGGAAGGCCAGTTGTATAGCTTATATCACCAGCATAACTGTTTTCAGCTGTGCTAACATAATTGCACAAGGGTTTTCTAATCAGACATTAGTCTTCTAAGGCGATTAGCAAACACAATGTACCATTAGAACACTGGAGTGATAGTTGATGGAAATGGGCCTCTATACACCTATGGAGATATTTCATTAGAAACCAGACGTTTCCACCTAGAATAGTCATTTACCACATTAACAATGTAGAGAGTGTATTTCTGATTAATTTAATGTTATCTTTATTGAAAAAACAGTGCTTTTCTTTGAAAAATAAAGTCATTTCTTAGTGATCCCAAACTTTTGAACGGTAGTGTATATATACAGGCACGTGCATAGATAGAGCCCTAGTGGTGCTCAAGCACCAGCCCCTTTGCCCTGGATGAGTAAAGTGCCCTTTTTGCTGGAGACCCTTCTTTCATTCATCAGTATTTAAGAATAAAAGTTACTCTCTCTGTCATCAAGTCCCCCCAAATGTGTTTTAATATCCGACGGGGCATTTATTTGAGTTCTTGTGAGAATTTCGCCCCGACATGCTCCGCGACGTTCACGAGCCACCCCCCCCCCCCTCTCTCCCTCCCCCCGCCGCGCTCCTCCCTCCTCCTCCTCCACTTCCTCCTCCGTGCAGTGCTCCTCGCGCCACCAAACGGCTGCACCTCCTTCTCCTCTGACGCGCAGCACCAGACAAACAGGTCCTGTCGGTGTTTGTCCCCTAACGTTGTTTTGTTATAAATCAACCAATACATTAGCGCTGCTGAAAACATGACGTCACAACTGATCCGACGTTTCTTAAATAAATAAACAAACAAAAACTCACGAAATCCGTGATTTCAAAGCCTTGTCCAGCTGTTAACTGACGTTCGTTATGTTGAGAGAAGAGAGAGAGAAGAGAGAAAAGAGAGAGAAGAGAGAAAAGAGAGAGAGGAGAGAGAGAGGAGGAGAAGAGAGAAGAGAGAGAGGAGAGAGAGAGGAGAGAAAAAAAAGAGAGAGATAGTTCTTATTCCGTTCTATTTAACGGGCTAGTCTAGGATTTGCGTGGCCAGACTGAAAAAAAAATCATAAGGCCTCTCTTGTTCAGAGGGCCGGGCCAAATGTGGAGGCGGCCCGTATCCGGTCCAGGGGCCTTAGTTTGAGGACCACTGTCCATCAATATCGCTCATTTTGAAAATGATGTCAGAGGGCAATACGGATCCGTATCAGACCAGCGAGGAGGATGATACGTGGCCATTAGTCAATCAGAACGCTTGTACTGTTGTTGCTATAAAATAATTCATCTTTATTCATAAAGAAATTGTAAGCTAGCGGTCTGATGCTGCCAGAGGAGACGCAGGTTGAGGATGTATTGCATCATCAGTGTATTGCTGCTAATGCTTCAACTCTGTCAGAATTTTTTTTTTTGGCATTGGGTGCCCTTTTTTGGGTTTGAGCACCTGCCCCCCAAAATGTCTGTGCACGTGCCTGAATGTAGGTATCGTTCCTAGTTTTATCGATCTCTCAATTCTTCTCGAAATAGTTAAAGCACCACACCCAAGTTCACAACACATGACACACGCTCCAAGAGCGTGACACACACTCACACTCTCACACACACTCTCACACACTACAGTCGGTTCTCACACTCCTTCTTCCAGCGAACCGGAAATTACACAAAGGATATCTTCTTTTCTATGGAGGTTTGGCATTTGCTTTGAGTTGGATGAGTATCTGTTCTACTGATTTAGGAGTTAACCTCCGTGCCTCAGGAGCTCAATGAGGTGCTTGTCGTGATGCTGAAGTTGGTGGGCATACTGCCAGATCAGGTGGCATGCCCGATGGATTACCCCCTTTCTAGGGACGTCCATCTGAAAAAACACGGCAGGAACAGTCATTATTTTGCATGAAATCGGCTCATTGGTCCTTGCTTGTACACACACTGTCTCTCATGTTGCTGGTGGGATTGCAGAAGTCTGACTCTCGCCAGCAGATGCTGATGCAGCTGCTGAGGGTTGAGCAAGGTGCCGGTGTAGTACCTCAGGTTGGCCAGAAATCACGGGTGCACTACCTCCGCCCATCCACTAGATGGGCACATAGGCAGCCAAGGTGGTTTCTTCCTCAGGGGGCGGGGCTGCTGACAGCAGGAAGTACTTCCTGTTGGAGTTCTGGAGCCTGGGGCATACGCTTCCCCCTCTCGTCTCACCTCGGTAGGGAGGTCTCGACCCTCCCCTCCAGGACCTCATGCTTCTCCAAGCTCAAGCCACCGACCGAGTGCTCCAGCTGGGCCTCTGTTTCCGCTAGTGTCTCCCTCAGCTTCTCCCACGTGGTCACTGACTGGTCACTGACTGGTCACTCACTGGTCTCGCTGGGTTGAGTGTTTCCCCTGGGCGGCGGCATGTTGTTCGACCCAGCCCAACACTTCAAAGGAGTCCAAAATGTTATTTCCCCAAGTTATGCCTCTGTGGCGCGTATGGCTCATAGTTCGATCCTCCCAATGAGAGGCCTCTGGCTCTTTAGTTTCCTTCAGTCATTCAGTCACACACAGCCGAATCTGGACCAATGGAGTCAGGTCCTCCATTTCTCCTCTCTTTTTTATTATTTATGTACTGTAGACACTGTTGGATGGCATTCATCAAACTCAAAGACTACTTATCTGTACAACGTATGTCTAATTATTATTTAAATGATTATCCTTTGAGTAATTTACGCCTCTGTCTTTCTACAGACTCACTTTATTTGGCTTGTACTGGGGTGTTAAATTAATAACGATATGTCAATCATCAGTATGTCAGAGTGTCATCAGTCCACTGACCTCTCTATACACTGCAGCACGCGGACCTGCCAAACCCTGAGAGGGCACACAGGTCTGTCATTGCCTCGCACTGGACCCACAACAATCTTATTTTAATTTTCCCAGTTACCACTGGAGGGCCGGCGCCTGCTTAAATTTTCCGTATTTGATCAATAGTTTCCCATTTATCTAATTATCTTTATCATACCCTTTCTGCGTTAATAACAATTATCTTATCCCCGATTAAAAGCAAAAACAAATGAGAAAGGGAGCGCGGTAGTCACAATATGCTCTCCTGCTCGTGTCTGTTTTTATTTATTATTATTTTATCAGTCAAGAAACGCGCGTGCACCTTAACCTTGACCCAAATCGGCACATATCCACTGAACTCTCAAGCTCACGAGTTGTTGACACATCGGTCTCGTCTGTCTGACCCAGGGCAGCTGTACACCACACCACACTTCGTATGGATTTTCGAAACAAAATATCAGGACAATACATAAATCAATTTAACCGTATTAAAATGAAAGGAAGGATTCCTCTCTCTTCCCGCTCACACACTAGTGATGACAGCACACAGTCTCCACAGACACCCGGTCAGATACCACACAAGGTCACCACAGGGTCAACAATCATCGAAGGATCTTGCTCAGTATTTATTTATTAAAATACTAAAAAATTATCACCAAACATTCCAAATGATAAAAACACAGTATAATTTTATAAAACAATAAGGCGTTCTATCTGTGAATGACTGATTCTTGTGCCTCCAACTGTTGAATGGTGAATGAGAGTGTAATCTAATTCTAGTTTAAAAGTTGTTATTCCTCCTTATCAGTATTTTATTCTTGTTCCTACCCTCACCACTTTTACTCATTAATATAATTAGTTTTAGAGATTATTCCCTATCTCTCCTGTTTTGCAGTACCCTATCTGCCCACTGGGGTATGAGTCTCCCTACCTCTAGAGGAGCTTTTTGTATGGGTGCAGTACCACCCCCGACCACTATGTGTCTCCCCTCTATCCTGTACCTTGAGGCACTCTTGTCTCCTCTTTCCCTATTTCTGGCCTCGCCCTTCCTGTCCACGAGGGTTTAGCTGGAGGCTAGCCCTCCTGACTTAATGCTCTCTCTCCCTTCGCTCCTGTCTTATCAGCTAAGAAGTGCGTGTGTATTATGTTTATCGTGTAGCGCACCCACCAGTTAGATTATCAACAGAACATTCACAAAATGCTCATTGGTTTAGATATAATGATATTTAATAGTTCCCCAGCGGAACTTTTATTCCTTTTAATTCCACCTCTTCAGCTTCCGACTCACATCTTTTTAATGTATTAATGTAGTTATCGTTCCTCGTTTTATCGATCTCTCAATTCTTCTCGAAATAGTTAAAGCACCACACCCAAGTTCACAACACATGACACACGCTCCAAGAGCGTGACACACACTCACACACACACTCACACACTCTCACACACACTCTCTTGGCTTCCCCAAGGTTCCTGTCTACAGCTTGTGACACAGTTCTGTCTTCTATATGATACAATTCTAATCAATCGGTCCCCGTTTTTTATAAGCTATTTCTAAACTATGGGTAGAGGCTTATTTAACTGTTGACAACAACATTTAGTTTCTCCAATCACAGACAGTCTGAAGACAAAAGGTCGTCTGCACACCTGTTGTTTATGAGGCCTCTTGTTGTCAACCGCCAAACCGCCGCAGACCCTCATCAGGGGTCTGTGAAACGTCTTTACTCTTTATCTTAAACCAGGTCAGTCATCTGAGTTTGGGGTCCCCTAAAGTCACATATTCAGTTATTTATCTACCAAGCTAGAACACGTTAAAGCAACATACACAGGTCAGGGTGAACGTGAGTTAATGGCCACAACTCACGACAACTTCATTTCAATAAGCAGGCAGTTCATTAAGCATAGCTGGGATTAAAGAACAACACACACGTTTCAAAGCATTGTACACTACAACATAACAACAGGAGCTTCACTCACACACTCCCTAAGCATTCGCCATTTCTCACACACTCCCTTAGCATTCGCCATTTCTCACACACTCGTCAATCAGTCTCCTTTCTCAAATTTTACTTAACCACAATAGATATCATTTACGCACTCTAATCACACACACGCTTGTGTGGGTCGTGACGGGACCTCACAGAGGTTTAATTGGACATTTGCAGAGTGTTATTACTGGGTAACAGTGACAACACCAAGCCAAAAAGTCGACAGTCAGTAGTCAGTCAGTCAGTCAGTCAGTTCTTCTCACCTTTCCTTGTTAGAAATGTTAGTTCAGTTTTCATTCCTACATGTTTCCAACTCTATTTTTCACATCCAACACACTCAGTCACCCCGTTGCCCATGAGACTCTCGCCCGGCCCCCCTGTCACCGAGAGACCTTACTGCTCACTCACATGGAACTCTCCCCGTCCCCCCTGTCACCGAGACAAAAGGTTCTCGTGTGGGGCTCGGGGCTCGGTGGTCTCACTGTCAGTGAGTCTTATTGCTCTCGTGTCTGGGCTCGGGGCTCGGTGGTCTCTCTGTCAACGAGTAAAGAAAACGCCTCCGGACTCCTACACACCTATGCCCTGTAAATCACCCGAGCTTTTTAACATTAATTTCACCTGGAGGACTTCACCTGTTCATACTCAGACATCCAGCACACACATGGAGCACTGACACCCTACAGCACGTGCTCGTGCCCCGGAATCACGCTTCCTGACCTCCAACCAAACTCAATGCAGTTCAATTTGTGATCACTCCACCCTATATATCAATTGTTAATTAGTTTGATCAACAATTATGCCACAGTCCAATCAGAATAAAAGCACATAACCATCATTACCATTTACACTCGTGGGGTTCAATAAATGATTCCTGAGAGTCGTCTGTATCTTACGGTTACAGGGTGTCCTGGGAGGCACTCCGTCACAGACGTCCCTCCTCCTCACAGACTGAAATCCCAGATGCAGAAACTTTTTACAAAATGGCTTCCTGCTCACTTTTTTGTCGACACGTCTCGGATCGGTCAGTCTGTGAGAGGTGAGGCAGCCCCGCTCCGGCCTGGCTCCCGCGGACCCCTCCTGGAGGCTCGCCAATTGTTGTGGCTGGATTTCTTCCTTTTTGGTCCATTCTAACTAATCTCTTAACCTGATGCATATAAACGTGTATCTCTCTCCTCTCTGACTGCTGGTGAGACGCCACAGGATACTCACCCTCTGGACCTCAGGAATCAAACACCCACAGGACACAGAGAGTTTGGATCAGAGCTCAATTCACGTAGATTTATTTGTAACCAACAGTTTCACAAATAAACCTGGTCTGGGTATTAAAGACAACGACCTCCCTCCACATCTGTCTTTCCCAAGCCCCGAACACACACATTGACATATTGTTTATACATCACACTCAATGCGGGTGCCGCCTCCGTCCACTCCCTCATTACATATTAGTTCTCGTCACTCAGAGTGACCTCAGTGTGACCTCTGTCCCAGTCCAAGCCGGTTACTTTAAGGAATGTGAGGTTTCTTGCTGACGTCTCCCCCCTCGTTACTTCCCTTATCGTTATTGTGTCTGAGCCTTGTTAAGTTGTAATAGTTCATTTTGACTTTGCACATGTACATAGGGAACATTTGTGCTTTAAATTAATACATATAGCAAGATATTATCATAGGAAATATTAGGGAGAATATTGATATTGTTGATGTGTTATGAAGCATGGAGGTAATGTCTACTCTATGTATATGTCAATGGCAGAAGTAATGTTTATAATTGTTTATGTGTTTATGATTATATGTATGCCGCATGAGAATGAAAGTTAGTTTATTGTTTCAATGTTGACACATGAGTTGGAAGCCGGTTGAAGTCCGTGACGTTGCTTGAAGCAGGGGAGTGACTTTTATTTTGAAAGGGAACTTTCCTCACATAGGTGACCGGAAGTAATGTTGGTCGCGGGATCATGACGTTTGACCCGGCTATTTTATGACCCGTTGCATTACCTGTTTACGACCTGGCCGTAAGCCAACGAGAGTGTAGCATGCTGAACTGACCAATGGAACTAACTCTTAGGATTGAGAGGTGTGAATGCCGTTACTAATAAATACGGGTGGAAAGGGTGAGTTCGTTCTCTAGACGGTCGGAAGGTTACAAGACAGTTCCCTATCAGCTACTTTGCTGTTAGTCTGTGGCGTAATATTCCGGTCGGCCCTACGATCGTAGCTTCAATTTACTGCTTAGACTTCTTGCCATTAAATATTGTTAACCGTATCTATCGGATTCAGATTCTCATTTTTTAGCGAGCACGGGACCTCCAGTTTGACCGCACGTTAATAGCCTCCTGGTCCTCTCTGCAGCCTCCTCTCCACCGGTTCAGACTGGAGCAGCACAAGGCCGCTGGGTCTATCTCTGTCTGGCGTTGTTGACCCTTGTCTGAGGGAGAGAGCTGTGTGTGCCCTCTCAATCATCTTTGTAGATGTCATTTAAGCCTAATATAACATAATGTAAAAGTTTAATACACCCTATGTATATATGTTGTGGAAACACCCAATTTGAAACATTTTACCCACCACATTTCTTTACTGTGACCTCTCCGTCCACATTAATACAAGACGTTGTGATTAAGCATGTACAAAAGGAATGACATCGTATTACAGAGTATATTGATTACATTCATCAAACATAGGTTATATTGTAGAATAAACTCACGACATAGATACTCTACTACAAAGTTATTAGCGGCTCTTGTTAGGCAGTCTGCATTGCTAAAACACCCGTCTGTCCCCTTGGCAGAGTGCACAGGCGGAGTGTCCCAGAGGAAAAGGTCACGCCAGAGTGCAGCAGTAATAAACTACAATAAAGTCAATTAGTGTTTCAGCCTCTCAGGCCCTTCAGCTCTGATAATACACAACTACATGCGTTCCTGTTTACGGCCTGTTCATTTGTGTTTATCTTTTATTGATGCAACTTGGTGCAATGTGGACGTGATTCCTTTATCCCTGATACATGCAACAATTTCTACATGGAAAGTATAAACAGAAACATTTGACCTTCATAAAGTACTGAAAATAAATAATGTGTGCAGTCTGTGGATGATGATTATTAATTAATCGCAATAAGAACGTAACGTGTTTTAAAGAAACCAGATAGTATATCACCTGTCTTTAATACAAATAATAAATAAAAATAATTCACATATTATTATTATGTGAAAATAGGTTGACTGCACTCTTTTGTACACAGACCATTAAATTAGCAATATATATATATATATATATATACAGGCACGTGCACAGACATTTTGGGGGGCAGGTGCTCAAACCCCAAAATAGGGCACCCAATGCCAAAAAAAAAATTTCTGACAGAGTTGAAGCATTAGCAGCAATACACTGATGACGCTGTCCTCGACCTGCATTTCCTCTGGCAGCATCAGACCGCTAGCTTACATTTTCTTTATGAATAAAGATGAATTATTTTATAGCAACAACAGTACAAGCGTTCTGATTGACTAATGGCCACGTATCATCCTCCTCGCTGGTCTGATACAGATCCGTATTGCCCTCTTACGTCATTTTCAAAATGAGGGATATTGATAGACATCAACAGCCAAGAGCAGTGGTCCTCAAACTAAGGCCCGCGGACCGGATACGGGCCGCCTCCACATTTGGCCCGGCCCTCTGAACAAGAGAGGCCTTATGAATTTTTTTCAGTCTGGCCACGCAAATCCTAGACTAGAACGTTAAATAGAACGGAATAAGAACTATCTCTCTCTTTTTTTTCTCTCTCTCTCTTTTCTCTCTTCTCTCTCTCTTCTCTCTCTCCCTCTCTCTATTCTCCAAACATAACGAACGTCAGTAAACAGCTGGACAAGGCTTTGAAATCACGGATTTCGTGAGTTTTTGTTTGTTTATTTTTTTAGGAAACGTCGGATCAGTTGTGACGTCATGTTTTCAGCAGCGCTAATGTATTGGTTGATTTATAACAAAACAACGTTAGGGGACAAACACCGTCAGGACCTGTTTGTCTGGTGCTGCGGGTCAGAGGAGAAGGAGGTGCAGCCGTTTGGTGGCGCGAGGAGCACTGCGCGGAGGAGGAAGTGGAGGAGGAGGAGGGAGGAGCGCGGCGGGGGGAGGGAGCGTCGTGGAGCAGGTCGGGGCGAAATTCTCACAAGAACTCAAATAAATGCCCCGTCGGATATTAAAACACATTTGGGGGGACTTGATGACAGAGAGAGTAACTTTTATTCTTAACCCTTTGGGTCATTTTGACCCGATTCAATGTTTCACCCTCCTGT